>NC_092149.1:17402999-17702999 GCF_045791955.1 Oncorhynchus clarkii lewisi | reverse complement strand
TTTTAGGCAAATGATAGGCGAATAGTAGCCTAACCAAGACAAAAACAAAGTGGGAAATGTGTAAAGAGAATGGATGGAACAGGATGGTGGGGTATATTAGGGGCATCGGGGTGTTGAAGCGGCGAAAATAATAGGGGGAAAAGTACAAAAAAATAAATGAAAAAAGGTAAAGAGCGCAGTGACAAATTGGTCGAGTGTGTCGCGAATTCCCTTTCAGATTTAAAGCTGCGTGTAGCCTATCGTCATATCTTTCCAGAGTAATTTATTTTCTCATTTCTCCTTCAGTCTCTCTCCCTCAGTCTCTCTCTCAGCCCCCACACAGGCTCCAGTCACGTGCGATTGAGGAGGGGGAAAAGTCAATACAAGTCTCCAGCGACAACTGTTTCCCCCCCATCGGCCTCTAGCGTATCTAGCACTCTCTTCCCGGCTTCGCCTTTTATTTGTTTATTCGTAAGTTTATCTTTGTTTCTCCTTGTTTCCTTCCCGTCCTCTTTCTCTCTCCTGTCTCTCAACCTTTCCCTTTCCATCACATTGCTTCATTTATTCTCCTCAGCAGTCAACATTTAGATATTGATTTGATTCTTCCTCCTTCTCAACTGTTCACACTGAAATGAATGATTAGCCTAAATCCCTCTCGAGTCCAGAGGGGAAGTTCTTTAGAAATATGAACACAGGCATAGACATACATAGGGGTACATAGGGGTCACAGTTGATAAGGCCTCTGCTTAGCCCACCCTGAGGGGGTAAGACATGTCGGGATAGGAGGACTGATGACCAATGTCTCTACTAGTGATATGACCAGTGCACTCAACCCATCTCAATATCTGTGTCTCTATTTCAGACCCCACATCTGTTATTGTATGATCTTTAAGAAAAACTGCCTGAGCACAGAATAATGAAATCAAAACACAACACACACAGTCAACAACCCTCTGGTAAGAAACACACCGTGTCAATATTAATCATACTGACAGAAAGTCGAAATATGGCATCTGCCACACGCCATCTTCCCTCTCTCCTGTCTTTCTTTGTGGAGGAAGGAGAGATGGAGGGAAAGGCAGAGAGGGGGAGGTTTGGGGTGAGAGAGGAACGGGAAGGTGCTTTCAATGGAGGAGTTGGAGGGTCAGTGGAGAAGAGGGGAATTTGAAAGTGAAGGTATATGAGGTATAGGCCTAATGATGTATAAATGGTCTAGTTGCCTTGGTAATGTTTAATGTGCTAGTTTGAGTTACAGTGGGGAGAACAAGTATTTGATACACTGCTGATTTTGCAGGCTTTTCTACTTACAAAGCATGTAGAGGTCTGTAATTTTTTATCATAGGTACACTTTCACAGTGCCATCCGTTTTGTCACTAAAGCACCTTATACCACCCACCACTGCGACTTGTATGCTCTAGTCGGCTGGCCCTCGCTACATATTCGTCGCCAGACCCACTGGCTCCAGGTCATCTACAAGTCCATGCTAGGTAAAGCTCCGCCTTATCTCAGTTCACTGGTTACGATGGCAACACCCATCCGTAGCACGCGCTCCAGCAGGTGTATCTCACTGATCATCCCTAAAGCCAACACCTCATTTGGCCGCCTTTCGTTCCAGTTCTCTGCTGCCTGTGACTGGAACGAATTGCAAAAATCGCTGAAGTTGGAGACTTTTATCTCCCTCACCAACTTCAAACATCTGCTATCTGAGCAGCTAACCGATCGCTGCAGCTGTACATAGTCTATTGGTAAATAGCCCACCCATTTTCACCTACCTCATCCCCATACTGTTTTTATTTATTTATTTTTCTGCTCTTTTGCACACCAATATCTCTACCTGTACATAACCATCTGATCATTTATCACTCCAGTGTTAATCTGCATAATTGTAATTATTTGCCTACCTTCTCATGCCTTTTGCACACAATGTATATATAGACTCCCCTTTTTTCTACTGTGTTATTGACTTGTTAATTGTTTACTCCATGTGTAACTCTGTGTTGTCTGTTCACACTGCTATGCCTTATCTTGGCCAGGTCGCAGTTGCAAATGAGAACTTGTTCTCAACTAGCCTACCTGGTTAAATAAAGGTGAAATAAAAAATAAATAAAAAAAAAAACTTCAACTGTGAGAGACGGAATCTAAAACAAAAATCCAGTTTATCACATTGTATGATTTTTAAGTAATTAATTTTCATTTTATTGCATGACATAAGTATTTGATCACCTACCAACCAGTAAGAATTCCGGCTCTCACAGACCTGTTAGTTTTTCTTTAAGAAGCCCTCCTGTTCTCCACTCATTACCTGTATTAACTGCACCTGTTTGAACTCGTTACTTGTATAAAAGACACCTGTCCACACACTCAATCAAACAGACTCCAACCTCTCCACAATGGCCAGGACCAGAGAGGTGTGTAAGGACATCGGGGATAAAATTGTAGACCTGCACAAGGCTGGGATGGGCTACAGGACAATAGGCAAGCAGCTTGGTGAGAAGGCAACAACTGTTGATGCAATTATTAGAAAATGGAAGAAGTTCAAGATGACGGTCAATCACCCCCGGTCTGGGGCTCCATGCAAGATCTCACCTCGTGGGGCATCAATGATCATGAGGAAGGTAAGGGATCAGCCCAGAACTACATGGCAGGACCTGGTCAATGACCTGAAGAGAGCTGGGACCACAGTCTCAAAGAAAACCATTAGTAACACACTACGCCGTCATGAATTAAAATCCTGCAGCGCACGCAAGGTCCCCCTGCTCAAGCCAGCGCATGTCCAGGCCCGTCTGAAGTTTGCCAATGACCATCTGGATGATCCAGAGGAGGAATGGGAGAAGGTCATGTGGTCTGATGAGACAAAAATAGAGCTTTTTGGTCTAAACTCCACTCGCCGTGTTTGGAGGAAGAAGAACCCCAAGAACACCATCCCAACCGTGAAGCATGGAGGTGGAAACATCATTATTTGGGGATGCTTTTCTGCAAAGGGGACAGGACGACTGCACCATATTAAGGGGAGGATGGATGGGGCCATGTATCGCGAGATCTTGGCCAACAACCTCCTTCCCTCAGTAAGAGAATTGAAGATCGGTCGTGGCTGGGTCTTCCAGCATGACAACGACCCGAAACACACAGCCAGGGCAACTAAGGAGTGGCTCCGTAAGAAGCACCTCAAGGTGCTGGAGTGGCCTAGCCAGTCTCCAGACCTGAACCCAATAGAAAATCTTTGGAGGGAGCTGAAAGTCCGTATTGCCCAGTGACAGCCCCGAAACCTGAAGGATCTGGAGAAGGTCTGTATGGAGGAGTGGGCCAAAATCCCTGCTGCAGTGTGTGCAAACCTGGTCAAGAACTACAGGAAACGTATGATCTCTGTAATTGCAAACAAAGGTTTCTGTACCAAATATTAAGTTCTGCTTTTCTGATGTATCAAATACTTATGTCATGCAATAAAATGCTAATTAATTACTTAAAAATCATACAATGGGATTTTCTGGATTTTTGAAAACCTGCAAAATCGGCAGTGTATCAAATACTTGTTCTCCCCACTGTAATTCAATAGGAAAGGCCTCAACATAATGCTAATGGCATCCAAACTAGGGTTAATAGTGTAAAAAGCATGGAAGGAAAATAACCACAACGCAGTAAATATATGTTTTGTTTGGTTGATGTGGAAATCCCTTACAAGACACTTCCCTTTAAGAAATGAAGTGATTGAAGGCCAAGGTCTGAGGTTCAACAAGTCTCTAAAATTGAGATCCGAAGCCGGTCTGTCTTCAGAGTTAGAATGACATCAGGATCTACACATTGTCAGGAATTACACTTGTCAGAGCTCAAACAATATAGAATACGTTCTCTGTCCCTCTATATTTCATCAGTCTTCCTGTTTCCCATGCTGCCCCAAATACATCCACTATCCTCTATTTATCCCTCAATCCTCTCATCCTCTCCCATCTGCCTCCTCCAACTTCCACCCTCCCTCTTTCTCCCTTCTTCTTTGGCTATACGGTGGTCAGTTCTCTGTTGCCACTCCTACTTGCTCCTTTCCTCTACCCTCCATTCTGCCCCTCTCTGTCCCCCTCCTCCCTCTCTCCCTTTCCCCTGTGATGAATGAGTCTGTCTGCTGGGTGCAGTTCATATTTACTGAGCAGGGGAGCGCACACTGTCAGTCTCTCTCACCATCCACATCTCTATCCCTCCCTACACAGACAGAGGGAGCAAAAGGTTACATCGGGATGGAGGAGGAGGGAGGCCACGGTCAGAGAGCCACGACAGCAGCCGCCGCGACAGATGCTAGCTGGATGGTACAGCTGGACAAGCCCATAATCAAGCAAAGAGAAAGTGGTTAGCAGTTCCTGTTAGCGATAGCCCTGGAAGTCCTCACTACATACACTACATGTCCTGACTAGGAAAACCTCTGGAACCATATAGGCTATATAACTAAGGCCCTGAGTTTTTCTAGGTCAGATCTTCAAAACACAGGCCCTATCTATAGGCCTACATGCCAGACTGTGTGAAACAAATCATTGGCAGAAATTGTCTAGGACAGAGGTTGTTATACTTTTTCAGCCTGCCCAGCAAACCAAAACTGTTTCTGTGAAAGTTCCCAGAACATTCGTTCTGGCAAATGTGGCAAATGTTCTTATAACATAAAAACTGTCCAGTCGTGCTGATGACTATAGAATGTTTGTATAAAACATTCACCTGATGTTGCAAAAATATTCCTAGAACACATTTAATCTGTTCTTTAAAAGGTTCACAGAATGTTTCATTAGGTCTATAGAAACAGTCTGGTGAGAACATTATGGGGATATCACAAAATATATGTTCTCAAAATACAAAAACTGTCCAGTTGTGTGGTTGATTCTACCAGTTGTGTGGTTGATTCTACCAGTTGTGTGGTTGATTCTACCAGTTGTGTGGTTGATTCTACCAGTTGTGTGGTTGATTCTACCAGTTGTGTGTTTGATTCTACCAGTTGTGTGTTTGATTCTACCAGTTGTGTGTTTGATTCTACCAGTTGTGTGTTTGATTCTACCAGTTGTGTGGTTGATTCTACCAGTTGTGTGTTTGATTATTTTATGGTGCAAAAAACATTCACCTGATGTTACCAGAATGTTCCCAGAATACATTTCATCTGTTCTTTAAAAGTTCCCATAATAATGTTTTGGGTAATTAAAAAAAACAAAAAACATTTTGTTATCATCCTAACATTAAATAAAACCATAACTTGAACTTAATGGGAATGTTCTGGGACCTAAATGAGAAATTCAGTGTTTTCCAAGGGCCCAAGCTCATAAAAACATGCCCCCTTTTTTGCAATTTTATAACAATTTTCAGCAATTCTACTCATTTTGCCATGGGATGGAGTGAAATCTTTTCAGTTTTAAAGGTAGACTCAGAGATATGACGTAGATGCAGAAAGTAAACAGCATTGTGGGTCTGTGTGCCCTCCATGCCCAGATGATATTCAGCCTTGATTACTTCAACTTTAGGTAAACTGGCTAGATTAATTGACCATGTAAAAATTGTTCGATGACATGACTAATTGAGTGACTGTCAGTGATTGACATAACAAGACGAAAACTGCTGAGGCACAACCAAATTTCAAAATTGCACCTTGTGTACTATTCTAACTCTCAACCGTAAGTTGAGAGCCCAGAGGGAGTTCCTAATAAATGTAAAAATATATAGGCTATATATATATATTTCACTCTGACATGTCGCGATCGTCCATTAACATATCAGTGGTCCACTTTGGGTCGCGACCCCACTTACATACCCACGTTGTTCACCAGCCTCCTCATAGCACTCTTTACCAAACAATTGAGTTGTTTTTTTCCTTCTTCTTTTGTGTAAACCAATAGTTTTAGGCGTCTTTGGACTTGTGAGAGAGTGAAGCGAAATAACTATTACCAGCTGCAGCCTATACCAAAGCCCCCCCAAAATACCCAGTTTCATCTACGCCTACACACCAGCGCGTCTCTCCAGAGTCTAACGGGATGTTTTGACCCGTATTTTGACCCCTTCATGAATGAGAGGAGTGGATGCGGACCTGGTGGAGCCCAAAGGGGCAGGCCGAGAGCGGCTCCAAAGCCCCCATAGAGCCACCCTCTCTTCCCACACACTGACCTCCAGGGCCGACGAGAGCAAAACCACAGTACCACGACGACACCAGTGACATCGAAGCACCAACGCGTACAATGTGTTCCTCTGCCAAATTGACAAAAATATAGACAGTAAATACGAGGAAAATTGGATATCTCAAATTACATCACAGAAAGAAAATCCCCCCAACTGGACTTTTATAGGATCCAATATGAGGTAATTCAATTTTCAGACTGCAACCTAAAAGACTACCAACTGTCTGTCAGGGGGACAGATTGAAAATGCTTTTGCCATTTGTCTTTGGGATGTCGAAGGCTAAATAAATGTTTGGTTTCATGTTTCGATTTGTTGATGATTTGCAGTAGTATCCGCAATAGTACCATCTATATTGTACTGATGAAATATAATGTCATTGCAGAGTCAGACATTCACAGAGTATACTGGAGCACCATAAATACAATGTATCTGAGGCTGGGGAAAGATAATGGATGGAAAATAAGAGCCATAGAGAGAAAAATACATTATTGAAGGGAGGGAAGAGATGCATCATGCCATAATTATGTGAATATTATAGAAAATAAGACAGAATGTAGGAGAGAGATGTTTGTCATTGGACACAATGACTGGTTCCAAAATAGGAAACACAAAAGCGTTGGCTGTGTTGTCTCTCTCTACAGGTTCTAAGAGCAGTTTTAGACGGAAAAAAACACAGTGCAAAATAAAAGGGGTGTATTCCACTTGTGGCATGTAACACTGATCAACATTATAGATACAAGAATACATGTAACACTGATCAACATGATAGATACAAGAATACATGTAACACTGATCAACATTATAGATACAAGAATACATGTAACACTGATCAACATTATAGATACAAGAATACATGTAACACTGCTCAACATTATAGATACAAGAATACATGTAACACTGCTCAACATTATAGATACAAGAATACATGTAACACTGCTCAACATTATAGATACAAGAATACATGTAACACTGATCAACATGATAGATACAAGAATACATGTAACACTGATCAACATGATAGATACAAGAATACATGTAACACTGATCAACATGATAGATACAAGAATACATGTAACACTGATCAACATTATAGATACAATAATACATGTAACACTGATCAACATTATAGATACAAGAATACATGTAACACTGATCAACATGATAGATACAAGAATACATGTAACACTGATCAACAGTATAGATACAAGAATACATGTAACACTGATCAACATGATAGATACAAGAATACATGTAACACTGATCAACATTATAGATAAAATAATACATTATCAAATGGAATAGAGACCTTCTGATTCGGACATTCTGTGCTTATCTGAAACAATGTGCTAAGTCTGTTAACTGCCGTCTCTAGCTTGTGCCATTTAACAGCACTCAAGCTCTTCCTCCTGCCTGCCCCCAACTCAGAGACAGAAAGATTTCCTCCTGTATTCTCTGGCTGAAGCATCCATCGACAGCTAGCGGTTTCCCCCTGCTGCCCCGAGAAAGGAACTGCTTGTCAATTAGGACCCTTCAGTGACAATTCACGGGTGAACTCATCTGCATTACGGCAGTTCTGGACTTCAAACTATGACACATCCGGCCATTACAGTACTAACCATAACAGAGACACACACTCACTCAACATATCTTCACACTAACACCTTTATCTGTGAGGCAGGATGCATTCTCTGCTGCTGCCCTGTGTGTGTACTCTGTTTTATTCCCCCACCACAACCCCTGATCATATTTGTCCATCTTCCTGCCAAACCAATGGAACATTCTAAATATGTCTGCTGCACAATCCATCTCAATTTTCTAAATCTATTAACTTTCTTTGTGTGGCCTGCCTCCCCTAACGCCCGATCTTTAAAAAACGTGGTTGTTCAACAATTATGATAACGGCAACAGGGGAATTAGAAGATCCAGCCCATTTATCTCCCGGCTCCTCCTCTGCACAGACATGACGCGGCTAAATGAAAAATGGACACGGTTTAAAACATATTGATTCCAGCTTTAAACAAAGGTACACTCAATATTATTTAGCTCTAAATACATCTTTGTTATCTGTGCCCGAGTGGTAGTTACAGCTACGTCCTCGTAATCACAGACGTAAAAATAATAGAGCAATTCCCTTTGAATTGACACAGACAAGCTTGTTTGGGACCCTAGTCCAAGTGATGCATATTCAGGCTGTAAATGAATGTGTGAGTAAGGTTCCCAGGTGATGACTTTCTGGCTTACTTTAGGATACTATTAGGGACAAAAGTGTTTGTGGTCCTCAATGACCTGAGGAGTGGATTTAACACAAGTTCAAACGATGCAAGTGATTTCAAGAATGCACAGCAGCAAATAGCTTAGTGCCTTTGAACGGGATATGGTAGTAGGTGCCAGACGCACCGATTTGTGTCAACAACTACAACGCTGCTGGGATTTTCTCACACAACAGTTTCCTGTATGTATCAATAATGGTCCACCACCCAAAGGACATCAAGCCTACAACTGTGGGAAGCATTGGAATCAACATGGGCCAGCATCCCTGTGGAACGCTTTCGACACCTT
The DNA here is from genome assembly GCF_045791955.1 of Oncorhynchus clarkii lewisi. Classification (NCBI taxonomy): domain Eukaryota; kingdom Metazoa; phylum Chordata; class Actinopteri; order Salmoniformes; family Salmonidae; genus Oncorhynchus; species Oncorhynchus clarkii. Next base: position 17,694,326 of record NC_092149.1, on the reverse strand, counting down.
GTAGAGTCCATGCCCTGACGAATTGAGGCTGTTCTGAGGGCAAAAGGGGGTGCAACTCAATATTAGTGTATATCAGCAGAAAGGAAGAGGCAAAGCGAGAGGGTTCACTCTCACAAAAATCTGTCCAAAATAAGCCAATGCATTTCTATGGGCTTAAGCTACCTTCCCGTGGGCTACCTTCCCGCCTTTGGGAAACTACTCCGGGCTGAGACATCTCATCATTATATACAGATCTTTCACTTAAATCTATGGTTGTCTAGCGATGACCAACAAACAATTTGACAGAGCTGAGGCAAATGTTGCACAATCACAGGTGTGGAAAGCTCTTAGAGACTTACCCAGAAAGACTCACAGTTGCAATACTGACTCAGGGGCGTGTACTGACTCAGGGGTGTGTACTGACTCAGGGGTGTGTACTGACTCAGGGGTGTGTACTGACTCAGGGGCGTGTACTGACTCAGGGGTGTGTACTGACTTAGGGGTGTGAATACTTATGTAAATGAGATATTCCTGTATTTAATTTTCAATACATTTGCAAAAAGTTCTAAAATCCTATTTCACGTTGTCACTATGGGGTACTGTGTGTACATGAGTGAGATTATTATATATATATATTTTTAAATCAATGTTGAATTCAGGCCTTAACACAACATGTGGAATAAGTCAAGGGGTATGAATACTTTATGAAGGCACTGTACGTGCTATATTAATTCCTAGCATCTATTAGGCTTACATTGTACAGAAATGGTAAGCTTCAAAACAAAACACATCTACCTAATAAAATAATATATCAAAATACCATTTTTTGAAATAATTTATTGCATTGTGCAAGGTTTGGTTAAACAGCCTTAACGTTGTTCATATTTATTAGTCAATGTAATGACTTAGTAGATATCAAGTCATTGACACATTCTTATAATAACAGTTGCCTAATCATTTAGAATAAATACAATGTAATTAATCAGTTATAACACTATTTATCAGACACCAAGATAACACTACTATTTATCACACACACCAAGACAACAATATCAGTTAAAGTAGGTTATAGGTTCAGTACACAGGCTGTATAAAGAGTACTTGTTTCTTGTATGTACTGCAGAGACCCAATCTGCTCACCTTCATAAGAAAGACATTGTCATCATACATTCAGTAAAATAGTGTCAAGACTTTTAGATATAGTACAAAACAGAGATAATTCACTCAAAATAGTAACTGACATGATAGACGTCTACCTTACTTTATTGCGCTATAATCACATCTTGACGTTTTGATGAATCATCTACACCTAACGCCATGGTAATTGGGAAAGTATATACATTTGTGTTTTGTAGTAAACTATCCCTTAAATGTCCAGAAAACAAATCTGAAACTGCATGCCAACTAAAAACTCTGCCCAACATCTAGCTGTATCTAGTGGAGTGTCAATGTCTGGAGCTCTTAGACCTTCGAATTGATGCTTCCTACAGCTTGTTTGTCCGCTGTAATAGTCAGCCAAATACCCCCCTCCCCCACCACCTCAGTGTTTTGGTGAAATATGGCTGATCCCCCAGGTAAGGGCTACACATTGGGAGTAGTGGAAAGGGTGAGTTACCCCCATAAAGCATAATGCAATGAGTTTGAGAAAGGCGCAACACAACCAGGCAAATCATTATCATCAATCAGCGACACTGAGCCAGGTGAACAGAGAGGTGGTGGGTGCGAGCGAAGGTCCGGAGGCAGCGGGGGCAGGAGTACGGTCTCTCACCGGTGTGGGTCCTCATGTGAGTTTTAAGGTGGCCGACCAAGCGGAAACTCTTGTCACACTGCTGGCAGGGAAAGGGCCGTGAGCCATTGTGGATCCTCATGTGTTTGCCCAGATCCCCTGAAGAGGTATAACAGCCGTGGCAGACAGAACATTCATACGGCTTCTCTCCAGTGTGGGTGCGTATGTGTTTTGTGAGATCTCCAGACTGAGCAAAGCTCTTGCTGCACTCCGAACAGACGTATGGTCTCTCACCTGTGTGAGTGCGCTGGTGGTTCTTCAGATGTTCCAGTCGAATGAACTGCTTGCTGCACACTGTGCAGTGGTAAGGCCTCTCGCCGGTGTGTGAGCGCATGTGTGTCTTCAACGCCCCAATGTCTATCACCTTCAGGCCACACTCCCCACACTGGTGGCCTTTCTCATTGTTGTGGATCTTTAGGTGAAGCCTCAGGTTTCTCTTGATAGAGAAGTCTTTACCACACTCTGTGCAGTGAAAGGGTTTCTCCCCTGTGTGAGAGCGTAGGTGAATGGTCAGACTAGACTTGTATCCAAACTGCCGGTCACAGTGGGAGCAGGAGTACTGCTTTTTGCCAGAATGAGTGGTCATGTGACTCCTGAGACCCTTCATACGGGCAAAATCCTTCCCGCATTCCTGGCATTTGAATGCCTTGACTCCAGAGTGTATCAGCAGGTGTTTGCGTAAACTGCCGCTCTCAGAAAATCTTTTGCCACACTCCTTGCAGGCATAAGGCTTCTCTCCGGTGTGAATGCGCATGTGAATGTTCAGGCTCTGAGGACTACAGAGGATCTTGCCACACTCTGAGCAATGGAAGCCGACATCCAGACAAACCACAGGCTTAATGTCCTGAGGTTCAGTGCCCTCTGGTTCGTGACACTGGTGAGGTCCCAGTCCCCAACAATTCTTGAAGCTCTTCCCACAATCGGCACAACTGAGGTGTCCATTGGTGCTGACAACAGCCATTTTGTGTGAAAGCTCACAGTGGTTTTGCAGACTGCCCAGGTACCTGAATCTGCGGGCACACTGTGGGCAGGTGTAGAGTTTCACCGAAACCCTGTGGGGACGGGCAGGTTTCCGGGGAGTGGCTGAAGGGTGGATCTGAAGGGTGTGGATGCTAAGCAGTCGTGGGGTTTGGAACATGAGGCTACAGTGAAGGCAGCTGTGTGTTGGGACCGTCTCTGTTCCACTGCTCTTTGAAAAACTGTTTCTCAACATGGCCAGATACTCCTTCTGGTGGTTCCACTTGATGTGCTTCTCCAGGAAGGAATGGTCGGTGAAGGAGATGGTGCAGTATGTGCAAGGAAAGAACTGAGGAGAAGAGACTGAGGGAGAGTGGTAGAAGCAAGGGTTGAAAAAGACAAAGGGAGAATACTAGATGGTTATAATAAGAGTATCTTTGACCTGACTCTTTTTATTGTTATTATTGCTATTGACTGATGCACTGCATAGTTGAGGGCGCTAGCGCATAAGCATTTCACTGCACCTTTTATACCTGCTGTAAACTGTGTATGTGACGAATAAAATGTGATTTGATTTACAGAAGAGGGACATGAAAACTAAAATAAGAAAGAATATAATTTCAAAAGTAAACGAGAGTAGTCCTATATTTTCATGATGAATCTTAAATTCAAAGTCGATATCAAATAGCCATTTAGCCTAGTCAGTCAATATCAAATATTCAAGCAAATTTAAAGATTACATAGATTTTTAAAGATGGGTGTGTATGCATACCTCTGTTGCTGTCTGTATCCCTCCTGTCTTCGGTGTCCTCATCTGTGTCTTCTTCACCCACATTCTCCTCCTTCATGAAACACACTTGAGTTTCTCTCTTAACCACCACCTTATGTATTTCAGTATCAGAATCATACTCCGCTTTTACCTCTACTGTTCCTTGGCTAATGTTAACGGAATCTGTTTCAGTCTTGGTTATGACGGTTCCAGAATCCGTGTGGAGTGCTCTAGAATCGAAGCAATGACTCTGTACTTCAAAGTCTGCTGGTTCCTCTTTAATTTGGATGGAGTTGGAAGTTACCCCTTTAGTGTTGGGAGAGGGAGCTTGGCTAATGTCTGGTTCTTCTCTTTTGCAGTTAACATCATCTGACTGTGTTTCACACTCCGTTTTGATGGGGTCTCGATGGTGTTTAGACCTGATTTTGTGTTGTTTTTTCGCAGATTTGTTCTTCATCTTGTTGACTAGTGTGTCCCTGCTAAGGTCAACACCTTCCCATTACCTTACATTCTGTGGAGAAAAGACCAGGTTTGATTGAACATCACCCTTACAGAGAGCTACCAGGTATCATAATAACCCAGCCAACATGTAAAAAGTAAGAAACCCAAATTCTGCATTAGCTATGCTGAAGTCTGGTTTAGTAACACTCAATAGCCTACTACTTCATAGCCCTTCATTACACCGCATTATCATCATTACCACGGTCAAATGGACATCCTGCTAGCATGCAGTGTAACTTTTGGTTACAACCGAGCTAGCTATATTTTTACGCCGTCGTTGGTAACCTTTATACAATTGCATAGTTGTAGCAAGATAGCCTAGCGTGTCTTTAAGCTAACGTTACCTTGCTACTTTGTAAGATTGTCACCCACCAAATGTAGCTATCTTGATTATGAAGACAACCACGAGAGGAAAAAGTTGTGTTTCTCGTATAAATGCTCACGGACAAAAAAAAAAAAGCAAGCTAGCAAAGTTTTGAAAATAGCTTTGCTAGCTACCTTATTTCTGATTGTTGTCATCTGAAACAGAGACGGAAGAGGAAGCGAGACATCCCACTCCCTAATTGTTCTGGTTCATCTACAGTCAATGAACCAAGCAGACCAGACCAAACTGCTAATGCATTGGAAAGCCACCACGTTAAGCAGACCGGAACTGAACATTTTATTTCAATGATCAACGGCCTGAGTGGGACATCTTTATTTATCCACCATCTTTGACCGAAAAGACGCTGCATTTCCTGGATTGTTAATGTCACGAAACCTGACCAATCAGGCAAAGGTCCCTGGGTCATGTGCAAAGATGAAGCGACTGATTCATTCTCGCCAAAAAGTATCTGCCATAGAGAACGATAGAGGCCTCTAGTGGCCAACAGGCTGAATTAGCATGGCCAGCACAATTGAGGGATTCCACCATTTTAATGTAGCCAACTGGGTGGCATTTACAACTTCATTGGCTGATCACTCCTGGAGACTCTGTTGCAGTCATGTCCAACCAGGCCATCAGGAGGGATCAGCCAATTGTGAAGAAGAAAATTGACCACCTCAAAATGGAGATTACCGCAATGTCCCTGCCCATGCTGTCACAGACACTATAATCACAGATAGAGCAATGAGCCAGATATTTTACTGGATGTAAACGTGAAGCATCCGGTTGGCGTTTCTACGCACTACAAAATATGGTGAAGAGATGAAGACCAGTGGCCAGCAGTAGGAGAAGATGGAGCGAGATGGATATTGTCCAACATTCTGCAAATGTTCTAATCAATGAAACATTTTATCTCCATACAGTTTTCTGTTTCCAAAACTAGAATCCGTAACAGTGGACTGCATTTTGTAGACTTGACCCTTTGCCAAAGTTTTACAAAAATTGTGTTGTTTAGGAGTGCAAGGGCAAATTGAGTTATTACACACGCACACTTCACAAGGTAGGCGTTCCCTAATGGAAATATGCAAATAAATGCTAGAACGTGCCAATAGGATCTCACTAGCTCGCGCTTAGCTCTGCCCACCTCCTTGCTTGTTCTGCCCACTATGATGAATTTGCTCCCATTGGAAACGACAGGCTCTGGTCGATCTTGGGTTAGTTATAAAAAAACATTTGCTGTAATAGCACATATACAAAGATGAGTCTTCTATCTCTATGTTATCAGCACAGAAATGAAACAGTTAAAAGTACACTACATGACCAAAAGTATGTGGACATCTGCTCGTCAAACATCTCATTACAAAATCATGGGCATTAATATGGAGTTGGTTCCCCTTTTGCTGCTATAAGAGCAACATCTAGTGGAATGCTTTCCCACTCTTCTGGTGTCTTCCCACTCACTAGATGTTGAAACATTGCTGCTGGGACTTGCTTCCATTCAGCCACAAGAGCATTAGTGAAGTCGGCACTGATGTTGGGCGATTAGGCCTGGCTCGCAGTTGGCGTTCCAATTCATCCCAAAGGTCTTCAATGGGGTTGAGGTCAGGACTCTGTGCAGGCAAGTCAAGTTCTTCCACGCCGATCTCGACAAATAATTTCTGTTTGGACCACACTTTGTGCACGGCATTGTCATGCTAAAAAAAGAAAGGGCCTTCCCCAAACTGTTGCCACGAAGTTGGAAGCACACAATCGTCTAGAATGTCATTGTATGCAGTAGCATTAAGCTTTCCCTTCAATGGAACTAGAGGGCCTAGCACAAACAATGAAAAACAGCCCTAGGTCATTATTCCTCCTCCAACAAACCTTAAAGTTAGCACTATGCATTCGGGCAGGTAGCGTTCTCTTGGCATCCGCCAAAACCAGATTCGTTGATTGGACTGCCAGCGTGATTCATCACTCCAGTGAACGCATATCCACTGCTTCAGAGTCCAATGGCGGCGAGTTTTACACCACTCCAGGCTGTTAGGCCATGGAAACCCATTTCATGAAGCTCCCGACAGTTATTGTGCCGAGGTTGCTTCCAGAGGCAGTTTGTAACTCGGTAATGAGTGCTGCAACAGAGGATAGGCGATTTTTACGCACTACGTGCTTCAGCACTCAGCAGTCCCGTTCTGTGAGCTTGTGTGGCCTACCACTTTGTGGTTGCTCCTAGACGTTTCCACTTCACAATAACAGCACTTAGTTGACTGGGGCAACTCTAGCAGGACAGAAATTTGACGAACTGACTTGTTGGAAAGGTGACATTCTATGATGGTGCCACGTTGAAAGTCACTGAGCTCTTCAGTTCGGGCCATTGTACTACCAATGTTTGTCTATGGAGATTGCATGGATGTGTTCTTGATATTTATACACCTGTCAGCAACGGGTGTGGCTGAAATAGTCAAATCCACTAATTTGAAGGGGTGACCACATACTTTTGGTGTATCTTTTGGTATCAAATCAAATCAAATTTTATTTGTCACATACACATGGTTAGCAGATGTTAATGCGAGTGTAGCGAAATGCTTGTGCTTCTAGTTCCGACAATGCAGTAATAACAAGTAATCTAACTAACAATTCCAAAACTACTGTCTTGTACACAGTGTAAGGGGATAAAGAATATGTACATAAGGATATATGAATGAGTGATGGTACAGAGCAGCATAGGCAAGATACAGTAGATGGTATCGAGTACAGTATGTACAAATGAGATGAGTATGTAAACAAAGTGGCATAGTTTAAAGTGGCTAGTGATACATGTATTACATAAGGATACAGTCGATGATATAGAGTACAGTATATACGTATGCATATGAGATGAATAATGTAGGGTAAGTAACATTATATAAGGTAGCATTGTTTAAAGTGGCTAGTGATATATTTACATCATTTCCCATCAATTCCCATTATTAAAGTGGCTGGAGTTGAGTCAGTGTCAGTGTGTTGGCAGCAGCCACTCAGTGTTAGTGGTGGCTGTTTAACAGTCTGATGGCCTTGAGATAGAAGCTGTTTTTCAGTCTCTCGGTCCCAGCTTTGATGCACCTGTACTGACCTCGCCTTCTGGATGATAGCGGGGTGAACAGGCAGTGGCTCGGGTTGTTGATGTCCTTGATGATCTTTATGGCCTTCCTGTGACATCGGGTGGTGTAGGTGTCCTGGAGGGCAGGTAGTTTGCCCCCGGTGATGCGTTGTGCAGACCTCACTACCCTCTGGAGAGCCTTACGGTTGAGGGCGGTGCAGTTGCCATACCAGGCGGTGATACAGCCCGCCAGGATGCTCTCGATTGTGCATCTGTAGAAGTTTGTGAGTGCTTTTGGTGACAAGCCGAATTTCTTCAGCCTCCTGAGGTTGAAGAGGCGCTGCTGCGCCTTCTTCACGATGCTGTCTGTGTGAGTGGACCAATTCAGTTTGTCTGTGATGTGTATGCCGAGGAACTTAAAACTTGCTACCCTCTCCACTACTGTTCCATCGATGTGGATAGGGGGGTGTTCCCTCTGCTGTTTCCTGAAGTCCACAATCATCTCCTTAGTTTTGTTGACGTTGAGTGTGAGGTTATTTTCCTGACACCACACTCCGAGGGCCCTCACCTCCTCCCTGTAGGCCGTCTCGTTGCACCCTTCTCATTTTACAGCTTTATCAAAGCAGTACTTACTGTAATAGTGTTGTCAAAGATTAAATGTGTCCATTGAATTAGCAAGATGACGGTTATTGTAACCAATATCTAAACTACAGCGGAGGCTGGTGGGAGGAGCTATTGGAGGACGGGCTCATTGTAATGGCTGGACTGGAGAAAATAGCATAGGAACCCTAATCTAATTGGTAGAGACCATCACTGTCAAGATGTGGGAATGACAATGTGGCCTTCATGCTTGGCCCAATCATCTTCAATAGAATTAATGTGTATGATTATTAGCAACTGAGACATGGTGCAATATCAAAACCAGTGCAGGCCATTGATGGCATATGGATTGACACAAATCAGTTATGACAGGCTGTTTAAGTGATTACTGTATAATTGATTTTAAAGTCATGTCTAATGTGCAATTACCAAACGTGTCCTCTTTCACATACTTTATTCACAGCAATCATTGTCACTTTTGTCATCCCCTGGCAGTAAGTCAGGCATATACAACCATCTGTGCATCACTTTTCCCTTGTTAATCAACTACAAAAATGTTATAACTGCCTTAATTTTGCTGGACTCCAGGAAGAGTAGCTAATGGGGATCCATAATAACTATAAAATACAACACAAAAACAAGAATTGACATGCTCAACTCAACAGTTCAAATAAGTATTTGGGTGCAGGGTCCAAAAGGCATATAAACTAGAAAAGGAAAACAGGCATTCAGCAAAATAGTTTGAATGTTCTTTAGTAGCAGCAGCAGCGGTCAGTTTGTTTGACATCTTTCGATGACACTGACAGCTTTAGTCAACGCTGACTGCAGTGCATGAGAAGGGTTGAGGTCTCCAGAGGAAGAATGAGAGGATGTGGACATGTGCACATGCTTACAAACAGGAGCTACATGCTGCTTTTAATACATTACTGGCATCATGGGACTTTTTACTCCCTCTCAGTAGTTCAGGGAGTTTCCACCATCCGGTCTCAATCACTGTTGGAAACAAACCAATTCAAAACACAGTTGGGCCGAAAAAAGAAAAATAAACTATTTACAGAAATATACAATCTATTACATGCAATAAAAAAATGCAATAAAAAAAGAACACAATTTTAAAAAATGTTTAAATTAATGTTACCTTGAATATAAAGTCCATTCTTCTCATAGTCTGATTGGCAAACTGGTCAATTACCCTCTCATACCAGTGAGGATTCTTCTGCAATGATTTAAGAATTCTCCTTTCTATGGATAGGATTGCCAGGTTCCTGAGTCGCTCTTGTCCCATGGTGTTCTTTGTGTAGCTTTTCAGCCTCTTCAGACGAGAGAATCTGCTCTCCACGCCCGCTGACGTTGCCCCTATAGTTGCAACTAGGCACATGAGCCGGTACACCTCAGGCATCACTTCATTCAATCCACATCCCTTGAAATGCAAGATTCTGTCACACAGTTTACGACTGTTCCCTTGAAGCTCCTCACCACAGTAGAACACTTGCAGTTCATTTTTCAGTTTTTCCATGTTAAAAAAACATCCATAGCTCTGGGACAGGCTTTCCATTGCATTTGCAGGGAATTCACTCCGGAATGACTCAAATTTCTCATCATCTAACAACTCCATGTATCTCCTGCTGTCCAGGCTTTGGAACCTCTGTGATATTTGTGTCTTGATGTTGTCATGGATTGAATCGTACAGTGATTTGTACGTCTGCAGTACATCCTGAGTGCCCTGCCTTCGCTTCCTTCTGTGCATCAACTCTGGATCATCTGTCATGTTCGAAGCCTTCTGATATATAGCACTAAATTCTTCTTCAGATTTGTGCTCCTCTATCTTGAGTAAAAGATTCTCAATCCTCCTCTTACAAAATTCTACATCCATGGCATTCTGTTGCACACTGTCAAAAACCACATCTGTGCAAGCAAATATATATTCAAAAGTGAGAAGTAAAAAAATAAAATGAAAATCTTCCAGCTGTGTCTTGAACCCATTTGCATCGAAAATCGTGTCATCATCCATGTTAGGATGCTCTGTGATATCTGTGAATGTGTCCAACAGATGCTCAAAGTTTTTTGCCACTGTGTTAACGACTCTGGATGTGAAATTCCAATGTGTTGGTGCGTTTTTTGGCAAACTTGCACAAGTGGCCTTTTCTAGCAGCACTCTATTGGTGGACTTACAAAAAAAAGTTGCGAAGCCACCCAGTGTGGCAAAGAAAACCTTGGTCTTGGGCATAGACTTCACGCTCTGGCTTAATACGGAGTTGAGGGGATGTGCATAGCAATGCACAAAGGTGGCGCTCGGAGCTACAGCTCTTACTTTTGCTTGCAGACCATTTAAATCAGAAGCCATTACAGCAGCGCCATCATATGTTTGAGCGACTAGTTTCTCCACAAAGTTAAACTCTGACATCTCCGAATTCACTAGATCAAACACAGACTGTGCATCTCGCCCAGCTGACACGTCAAAGTAGCCCAAGAAACGCTCCTGGACACACCCCCGATCATCCACATACCTGACAATGACAGACAACTGCGAATGGTCTGTAGTTTCATCCATTTGCCAGGAGAAAAATGGAGCAGCGTCAACCTCGCTTTTAATCTCACTTCTAATTGATGATGCGATAGCAGTTATCAAGTCATTCTGAATAGTTCTTGACATTCCAGTGAACACAGTTGAAGATTCCATATGCTGAGCAAGTAAAGCATCATACCGCGCGATTACCTCTGCCAATTCCCTGAAGTTGCCTTTGTTAGCGGAACTTTCCGTCTCATCGTGCCCCCTAAAAGCCAACTCTTGCATGCCTAAGAATGCAATGCTATCAATGAGGCGTTTGAGAACATCCCTGTTTCTTCTGACCTTTTCGTTGTGTTGCGCAGCTTGAATACGCAGGCCTTCATTGAGTGAGTGATTGGCACAATGACTCGGCTGTCCCAAAAGCTTGAGTTTCGCGTAGGAGTTGAGATGCTCCCGGCTTTCGTCATGCCGTTTAGCTGAACGGTCAATGTTCTTTAGGTCACTGAACCCCCCTTTAGCCCAAGGCTCAAACGTTCCAAAGAGCAGACAAGGCCAGCAATACAAGCGGCTTGATGAAAGACTACCTGTTAGCCATTGATACTTTTTATACCAGTTGGTATTGAACGCCCTCCTCACTTTGTCATCCTTCCTTATGTACTTGATTTCAGGCAAAGGTCGACCCTCTGTTTTAATTCGCACCTTTTCTGTGGACTCCAAAGAATGAAACGGGGTCTTCAACAAAAAATCGACTATGTTGTCAGAATTCGCAACCTGGCAGGTGTGGACAAGTAGCTGCTGTGGTGTGTGGAACATGCAACTGCAGTGGGGGCAGCTATGTGAGGGGGCGTACACTGTAGTTTCTGTCTTAACCACTCTGATTTCAGAATCATGCTCAGTCTTAATTTCTGTCGTTCCCTGGCTAATGTAAACAGAATCTGTTTCAGTCTTGGTTTTGATGGTTCCAGAATCCTGGTGGAGTGCTCTAGAATCCAAGTGGCAATTTGATCTGATTCCGTTATGTTCCTCACTTGTTTCATGCACGTCAAAGTCTGTTTCCTCCTCTTTGATTTGGATGATGTTGAAAGTAAACCCATTACTGCTGAGAGAGTGGGCTTGGCCAATGTCTGAATCTTCTCTACTGGAGTCAACATCATCTGACTGTGTTTCACAATCCGTTTTGATGTGGTCACGATGACTTCTAGTCATCTTGGTTTTATTGCGTTGCTTTTTCCCAGGTTTGATCTTAATCTTGTCGATTGGTTATTGTCTACACCTTCCTCTTCATTTGCATTCTGTGGAAAAAAAGACTTGATTTGAATAAACATCACCCTTGCAGAGACACCAGGTTAGGAATCAGCATGACAATCATCTTATCCAACACCACAAAGTAAAACAAACAGGCTGGTACATTCTAAGGAGAGCATTTGGTTACAACATGCATTTTTACATAGCTAATCCATGGGTGAATAAATAGCTAGCAATGTTACTCTTTAGTCGATGGACCTTACATGTTGTTTCAAGGGTGAATTGGCTCTGGAATTTAAAACTGTCAAATACTCATAAATGTGAATTGATTCTTAAATTGCAGTACGGTTCTAGAAACATAAATCCCTCTACTTTCATCTCACATCAAAATAATTTCACAAATGCAAAATATACACTTACTGTAAGCTAATTAGCACAGGTAGTCGACTGTCTTTCGTAAACAAGTGCTGTAACATGGAAATAAGTCCGTGTGGGGAACCCTAACCCTATAAAAAGGTGTGTATCAATTTAACCTGTTTAAAAAAAAATATTTCTCACCAATATGAAAGATAAGGTCCTTATGCTTCCAAAACCGTACCGCAAGTGATGCGTGTCAAAAATGTTCAGGCCGAGCGTCACTGCTCTTAACAAAAACTACCCACTACAGAAGACACCTTAGTCAAATGACTATTTTTGTGTAATGCAGTCATACACAGTGCATTCAGAAAGTACTCACACTCCTTTACCTATGCCACATTTTGTTGTGTTACAGACTACATTTTTATTGATTCAATTGAGATTGTGTCAATCTACACACACTACCCCATAATGTCAAAGTGGATTTTGTTTTGTAGATTTAAATTATTAATAAAAAAAAGCTGAAATGTCTTGAGTCAATAAATATTCAACCCCTTTGTTATTGCAAGCCTAAATAAGTTTAAGAGTAAAAATATGCTTAACAAATCACATAATAAGTTGCATGGACTCATTCCATGTTCAATAATAGTAGTTAACATGATTTTTGAATAACTACTCCATCTCTGTACCCCACACATACAGTTGCCTGTAAGGTCCCTCAATCGAGTAATGAATTTCAAGCACAAATTCAACCACAACGACCAGCAAGGTTTTCCAATGCCTCGCAAAGAAGTGCACCAATTGGTAGGTGTAAATTGCTCAAAGGAATATCCCTTTGAGCATGGTGAAGTTATTAATTAGGCTTTGGAAGGTGTATCAATACAAAGATTCAGGAGTCCTTTCAAACTCAGTTGCCAGAGAGGAAGGAAGCTGCTCAGGAATTTCACCATGAGGCCAATGACTTTAAAACAGCTACTGAGTTTAATGGATGGATCAACAACATTGTAGTTACTCCACAATACTAACCTAAATGACAGAGTGAAAGGAATGAAGCCTGTACAGATTAAAAATATTCCAAAACATGCACCCTGTTTGCAAGTAATACTTAAGTAATACTGCAAAAAATATGACAAAGAAATATACTTTTTGTCCTGAATAGAAAGCATTATAAACTCAGCAAAAAAAATAAACATCCCTTTTTCAGGACCCTGTCTTTCAAAGATAATAGTTCAAACACTGATTCCCATGCTTTTTCAATTAACCATAAACAATTAATGAACATGCACCAGTGGAACGATCGTTAAGACACTAACAGCTTACAGACGGTAGGCAATTAAGGTCACAGTTATGAAACTTAGGACACTAAAGAGGCCTTTCTACTGACTCTGATAAACACCAAAAAAAAGATGCCCAGGGTCCCTGCTCATCTGCGTAAACGTGCCTTAGGCATGCTGCAAGGAGGCATGAGGACTGCAGATGTTGCCAGGACAATAAATTGCCATGTCCGTACTGTGAGACGCCTAAGACAGCGCAACAGGGAGACAGGACGGATAGCTGAACGTCCTCGCAGTGGCAGACCACGTATAACAACACCTGCACAGGATTCGTACATCCGAACATCACACCTGGGGGACAGATACAGGATAGCAACAACAACTGCCCGAGTTACACCAGGAACACACAATCCCTCCATCAGTGCTCAGATTCTCAGGCTATTGCGGACAGAGGCTGGACTGAGGGCTTGTAGGCCAGTTGTAAGGCAGGTCCTCACCAGACATCACCGGCAACAATGTGCCATTAATACAGGTAATGAGTGGAGAACAGAGGAGCCTCTTAAAGAAGTTACAGGTCTGTGAGAGCCAGAAATCTTGCTTGTTTGTAGATGACCAAATACTTATTTTCCACCATAATTTGCAAATAAATTCATTAAAAATCCTACAATGTGATTTTTTTTCTCATTTTGTCTGTCATAGTTGAAGTGTACCTATGATGAAAATTACAGGCCTCTCATCTTTTTAAGTGGGAGAACTTGCACAATTGGTGGCTGACTAAATACTTTTTTGCCCCACTGTATTTGACCCCTCTGCAGAACATGACTTAGTACTTGGAGGCAAAACCCTTGTTGGCATTCGCAGAAGTCAGACGTTTCTTGTAGTTGGCCACCAGGTTTGCACACATCTCAGGAGGGATCTTCTCCAAGTCATTAAGGTTTCGAGGCTGACGTTTGGCAACTCGAACCTTCAGCTTCCTCCACAGATTTTCTATGGGATTAAGGTCTGGAGACTGGCTAGGCCACTCCAGGACCTTAATGTGCTTCTTCTTGAGCCACTCCTTTGTTGCCTTGGCCGTGTGTTTTGGGTCATTGTCATGCTGGAATTCCCATCCACGACCAATTTTCAATGCTCTGGCTGAGGGAAGGAGGTTCTCACCCAAGATTTGACGGTACATGGCCCCGTCCATCATCCCTTTGATGCGGTGAAGTTGTCCTGTTCCTTTAGCAGAAAAACACCCCCAAATCATAATGTTTCCACCTCCATGTTTGACGGTGGGGATGGTGTTCTTGGGGTCATAGGCAGCATTCCACCTCCTCCAAACACAGATAGTTGAGGCCAAAGAGCTCCATTTTGGTCTCATCTGACCACAACACTTTCACCCAGTTGTCTTCTGAATCATTCAGATGTTCATTGGCAAACTTCAGACGGGCATGTATATGTGCTTTCTTGAGCAGGGTGACCTTGGGGGCTTTGCAGGATTTCAGTCCTTCACGGCGTAGTGTGTTACCAATTGTTTTCTTGGTGACTATGGTCCCAGCTGCCTTGAGATCATTGACAAGATCCTCCCGTGTAGTTCTGGGCTGATTCCTTACCGTTCTCATGACCATTGCAACTCCACGAGGTGAGATCTTGCATATGGAGCCCCAGGCCGAGGGAGATTGACAGTTCTTTTGTGTTTCTTCCATTTGCGAACAATCGCACCAACTGTTGTCACCTTCTCACCAAGCTGCTTGGCGATGGTCTTGTAGCCCATTCCAGCCTTGTGTAGGTATACAATCTTGTCCCTGACATCATTGGAGAGCACTTTGGTCTTGGCCATGGTGGAGAGTTTGGAATCTGATTGATTGATTGCTTCTGTGGACAGGTGTCTTTTATACAGGTAACAAACTGAGATTAGGAGAACTCCCTTTAAGATAGTGTGCTCCTAATCTCAGCTCGTTCCCTGTATAAAAATCTTTCTGATTGAGAGGGGGTCAAATACTTAATTCCCTCATTAAAATGCAAATCAATTTATAACATTTTTGACATGCGTTTTTCTGGATTTTTTGTTGTTATTCTGTCTCTCACTGTTCAAATAAACCTACCATTACAATTATTGACTGATCATTTCTTTGTCAGTGGGCAAACGTACAAAATCAGCAGGGGATCAAATACTCCCCCCCCCTCACTGTACATACCCCAACCAGAAGCCATGGATAACAGGCAACATTCACACTGAGCTAAAGGGTAGAGCTGCTGCTTTCAAGGTGTGGGACTCTAACCTGGAAGCTTACAAGAAATCCTACTATGCCCTGCGACGAACCATCAAACAGGCAAAGCATCAATACAGGGCTAAGATTGAATCAAACTACACCGGCTCTGACGCTCATCTTGTGTGGCAGGGCTTGCAAACTATTACATACTACAAAAGGGAAGTACAGACGCGAGCTGCCCAGTGACACGAGCCTACCAGACGAGCTAAATCACTTCTATGCTTGTTTCAAGGCAAGCAACACTGAGGCATGCATGAGAGCATCAGCTGTTCCTGACGACTGTGTGACCACGCTCTCCGTAGCCGACGTGAGTAAGACCTTTAAACAGGTTGAAACACAAGGCTGCGGCGCCAGACGGATTACCAGGACGTGTGCTCCGTGCATGTGCTGGCCAACTGGCAGGTGTCTTCACTGACATTTTCAACATGTCCCTGATTGAGTCTGTAATACCAACATGTTTCAAGCAGACCACCATAGTCCCTGTGCCCAAGAACACAAAGGCAACCTGCCTAAATGACTACAAACCCGTAGCACTCACATCCGTAGCAATGGAGTGCTTTGAAAGGTTGGTAATGGCGCACATCAACACCATTATCCCAGAAACCCTAGACCCACTCCAATTTGCATACCGCCCAAACAGATCCACAGATGATGCTCTCTATTGCACTCCACACTGCCCTTTCCCACCAGGACAAAAGGAACACTTATGTGAGAATGCACAGCTGTGCACACAGAATGCACAGACTACAGCTCAGCATTCAACACCATAGTACCCTCAAAGCTCATCACTAAACTAAGGATCCTGGGACTAAACACCTCCCTCTGCACCTGGATCCTGGACTTCCTGACGGGCCACCCCCAGGTGGTGAGGGTAGGTAGCAACACATCTGCCATGCTGATCCTCAAAACTGGAGCTCCCCAGGGGTGCGTGCTCAGTCCCCTCCTGTACTCCCTGTTCACCCACGACTGCGTGGCCAGGCATGACTCCAACACCATCATTAAGTTTGCAGATGACACAACAGAAGTAGGCCTGATCAAAGACAATGACGAGACAGCCTATAGGGAGGAGGTCAGAGACCTGGCCGGGTGGTGCCAGAATAACAACCTATCCCTCAACGTAACCAAGACTAAGGAGATGATTGTGCACTACAGGAAGAGGAGGACCGAGCACGCCGCCATTCTCATTGATGGGGCTGTAGTGGAGCAGGTTGAGAGCTTCAAGTTCCTTGGTGTCCACATCAACAACAAACTAGAATGGTCCAAACACACCAAGACAGTCGTGAAGGGGGCACGACAATGTCTATTCCCCCTCAGGAAACTAAAAATATTTGGCATGGGTCCTGAGATCCTCAAAAGGTTCTACAGCTGCAACATCGAGAGCATGGTTGATTCACTGCCTGGTACGCCAATTGCTCGGTCTCTGACAGCAAGGCACTACAGAGGGTAGTGCGTACGGCCCAGTACATCACTGGGGCTAAGCTGCCTGCCATCTAGGACCTCTACACCAGGGGGTGTCAGAGGAAGGCCCTAGAAATTGTCAAAGACCCCAGACACCCCAGTCTGTTCTCTCTACTACTACATGGCAAGTGGTACTGGAGTACCAAGTCTAGGACAAAAGGAATTCTCAAACGTTTTTACCCCCAAGCCATAAGACTCCTGAACAGTTAATCAAATGGCTACCCGGACTACTTGCATTGTGTGAACCCCAACCCCTATTTTACGCTGCTGCTACTCTCTGTTTATCATATATGCATAGTCACTTTAACTATACATTCATGTACATACTACCTCAATTGGGCTGACCAACCAGTGCTCCCGCACATTGGCTAACTGGGCTATCTGCATTGTGTCCTGCCACCCACCCCTCTTTTACGCTACTGCTACCCTCTGTTCATCATATATGCATAGTCACTTTAACCATATCTATATGTATATACTACCTCAATCAGCCTGACTAACCAGTGTCTGTATGTAGCCTCGCTACTGTATATAGCCTGTCTTTTTACTGTTGTTTTATTTCTTTACTTACCTATTGTTCACCTAATACCTTTTTTGCACTATTGGTTAGAGCCTGTAAGTAAGCATTTCACTGTAAGGTCTAACACCTGTTGTATTCGGTGCACATGACAAATAAACTTTGATTTGAAGATGCTGGAGGAAACAGGTACAAAAGTATCTATATCCACAGTAAAATGAGTCCAATATCGACCTAACCTGAAAGGCCGCTCAGCAAGGAAGGAGCCAATACTCCAAAACCGCCATAAAAAAAGCCAGACTACGGATTGCAACTGCACATGGGGACAAAGATTGTACTTTTTGGAAAAATGTCCTCTGGTCTGATGTAACAAAAATAGAACTGTTTGGCAATAATGGGGGTGCTTTGTGCAGTAGGAACTAGTGCACTTCACAAAAGAGATGAAATCATGACGGAGGAAAATTGTGTGGATATATTGAAGCAGCATCTCAAGACATCAAGTTAAAGCTTGGTCGCAAATGGGTCTTCCAAATGGACAATGACCCCAAGCATACTTCCAAAGTTGTGGCAAAATGGCTTAAGGACAACAAAGTCAAGGTATTGGAGTGGCCATCACAAAGCCCTGACCTCAATCCTATAGAAAATCTGTGGGCAGAACTGAAAAAGTGTGTGCAAGCAAGGAGACCAACAAACCTGACTGTGGGAAGCTTGTGGAAGGCTACCCGAACAGTTTGACCAAAGTTAAACAATGTAAAGGCAATGCTACCAAATACTAACTGAGTATATTTAAACTTCTGCCCCACTGGGAATGTGATGAAAGAAATGAAAGCTGAAAGACATAATTTGCTCTACTATTATTCTGACATTTCACATTCTTAAAAGAAAGTGGTGATCATAACTGACCTATGACAGGGAATTTTTACTAGGATTAAATGTCAGGAATTGTGAAAAACTGAGTTTAAATGTATTTGGCTTACAAGGTGTATGTAAACTTCTGACTTCAACTGTAGATACTACAGAGTAAACAAAATACTAGGCTGGTGGAAACACAATTCTGCCTTAGTAAACAGACTTATGGTTTTGTTTTCAACATACCTTAATTGCACAACATTATCATCACAGTACGAGTCATAATACCCATAAAACCTAGCAGTCAAACAAGGAAATGGTTCCAATTATTTTTCCACCATACATTTTTCCCCATTGGGGATTTTAGAAATTTCATATATAGGCTTTGTTTCGTGTAGGTTAACCCTGGCGTGACATTTTGATAACCATGTGAATCTCTCTTGGACAAGGTGACTTTTACCAATATATTCACCTATATTTACCCCCTCCAAAATTAAATGTGCAGTCTTGCATATCTACTTGGACTCTAATTAGCCATTTTTGGATCTGATAGTAAATAGAGCTGAATATATTGATAAAGGTCACCTTGTCCAAAATAGATTTACATGGTTATCAAAATGTCATGCCAGGGTAAGCTTCCACGAAACACAGCCCTTATTTTAAGTGTTTCTTCAATTCCCTATGGGAAAAATGTATGGTGGAAAAACGATTTGAACCATTTCCCAGTTTGACCGCTAGGTTCTATTGGTGTTAGGACACCTTGACAACAACGGTCACCTGGACATACTACTATCAAAGACAGTAGCACCGAGTTTCTGTACCGTCGCAAATCATAGGTTTAACATGCAGAGGAGAGCATTTGAAAACATCATACATTTTTACCATATAATTGGGAGGTTAGTTAAGTTAGCTAGGTTGCATATCTTTCTGGGTCAGAAATGGACTCTCTTCGCCTGGCTAACGTTAGCTAACGTTAGCTAGCAAGATTAGCTCGATTATAGATAATGTAAGCGACTTTACTACTCTTGACGACTAAATATCACCCACCAAATACTGATTGTAAAGATATTAACCATGAGAGGAACAAGTTTGTTTCTCGTAAAAAATACTCACGAATAGAAAATAAAGTTTCGATACTCCGGAAGAATTATGCGTTTCCTTACAGAGGAAGAAGCGAAGCGAGAGGCTTTACTCTCATTAAAATCTATCCGCGAGATAAATGTTTTGTTGTATGGAGGTCTATGAGTGTCGAATTGCGTGAGGCTTTTTTTAATCAAATATAAGTTTCGTAATGTTTAGGTTGTTACAAATGTACGGATATAAGTGGTTGCACGTGGCATTGCGGCAGCAAGGAGAAAAACGACTTAGTACTGCCTGTTGTGCCCAAGTTTATCTGCCCCCTGATTGGCTAGAATGGTCCCGCCTGTCTTCCTTCATTGAGGGAGGACATGTATTTCCATTGCTTGAGCGGTCACTTGACTATCTTGTCAACATAATAGACAAGCTTTGCTTTTCGGCAGTTAAAACGTCACGGTACCTGACCAATCAAACAAAGGCCCCTCGATGATATGCAAAAACAAATAGAGGCTGTTGATTGGTGTGTAATCTTAAATAAATATAAATTTTCGCCAAAAGTATCAGTTTTGTATCAGCAATTTTTTGTCACTATGCCAGTTCTGGACTCTAATCTTATTAATCAAGGACGAATTGTGATCATTGTAATAGCAAGAAGATAGTTATTGTAAGGCTAAAGCACCTGTTGTAAAGAAGATGGAGCATACCCTTTTATTTACTGTCCTGATTCTCCATAGGCAGACAGGTTGACTCCCACACTAACAATGTTGCCCTAGGTCTGGGATTTCAGAAACAAATAGACTAAATTGGTGAATCAATCCTCTTCAAAAGCTTTCAAATTGTAATATGAAATGTACAACTTACTGTAATATCAAAACCAGCCAGTGCAGGCCAATGATGGTTTACCAATAGAAAACTGGGAGACTGAAATGTATGTGATATGACTCTCTTATTTCAGCTCAAAGAAAACATACAAAAAACACCAGAACCACACAACAGGCATGGCATCTTTCACAGATTATAGCGGCCTTTAATGACATTACCATTTATTGTTATTAACACAACAAAGTCGGGCACAAAACCATCTTCTGTACATCACTGTTCTTTATTAAATAACTACAAGAGTAAAAGAGTTGACTGTATATAAATAATCTAATCATTCAGCAACATCTAGGCAGGTGACCAGAGAGGTGGTGGGCGCGAGCAAAAGTACGATGGCAGCGGGGGCAGGAGTACGGTCTCTCCCCAGTGTGGGTCCTCATGTGAGTTTTAAGGTGACCGACCATGCGGAAGCTTTTGTCACACTCCTGGCAGTGATATGGCCGTGAGTTATTGTGGATCCTCATGTGTTTGCCCAGATCCCCTGAAGAGGTATAGCAGCCGTGGCAGACAGAACATTCATACGGCTTCTCTCCAGTGTGGGTGCGTATGTGTTTTGTGAGATCTCCAGACTGAGTGAAGCTTTTGCTGCACTCAGTACAGGTGTATGGTTTCTCACCTGTGTGAGTGCGCTGGTGGTTCTTCAGGTGTGCGTGTCGGAAAAATGTCTTGTCACACACTGTGCAATGGAAAGGCCTCTCCCCAGTGTGTGCGCGCTGGTGGGTTTTCAACGCAGCACTGTTTATGAACTTCAGCCCACAAACCCCACAATGGTAGTCCCTTTCATTGTTGTGGATCTTCAGATGCGTCTTCAGATAACCGTTGTCCGCAAAGTCTTTACCACACACAGTACATTTGAAAGGTTTCTCCCCTGAGTGTGTGCGCAGGTGAAGCTTCAAAGAATAACTGTATGCAAACCGCCTGTCACATTTGGGGCAGGATAAAGGCTTCTCGCCAGAGTGAACGGTCATGTGAACTCGGAGGTGCCACATCCGGGCAAAATCCTTTCCGCAGTCTTGGCATTTGAATGGCTTGACCCCTGAGTGTATCATCATGTGTTTGCAATGACTGCTGGCTTCTGAGAAGCTCTTGCCACACTCCTTGCAGACATAAGGCTTCTCGCCGGTGTGTGTGCGCATGTGAATGCGCAGATTCTGAGGACTAGAGCAGCTTTTGCCACACTCTGAGCATGGCATGCCGATGTTCAGACAGACAGGGCCATCCTTAGGCTTAGTGTCCTCAGGTTTGTGACACTGGTGAGGCCCCAGTCCCCAGCAATTCCTGAAGCTCTTTCCACAGTCAGTGCAACTGAGGTATCCATCGATGAAAGTAACAGCCATTTTGTGCCAAACCTTGCAGTGAGTATGCAGTCTGGCTATGTACTGGAAGCTGCGTTCACAATAGGGGCAGGGGTGGAGTTTCCTTAGATAGGGAGAGGGGTGGGCCTGACAGATGTGGACGTGTAGCTGTCGTGGGGTATGGAACATGCAGCTACAGTGGGGACAGCTGTGTGTTGGGGCATACACAGTTTTACTTGTTGAGACATAGCTTTTGAACAAAGCCAGGTACTGCTTCTGGTGTTTGGTCTTTATGTGGTTCTCCAGGAAGTAACAGTCTGTGAAGGAGATGGTGCAGTGTGGACAAGGAAAAAATTGAGGAGAAGAGACTGAGGGAGAGGGACAGAGCAGTGGAAAGAAGGTAGAAAGAGAAAGATGAGAGGGAACAGAACATAGTTATGATTTCCTACATTTCCTCATTCAACAAAAAAAATGCTTGAGTAAATATCTCTGCTCAATATTAATTTCAAAGTTTGGTAAATTAATGTTCAAATGATGTTCAAGTAATCCCATCATCCATTTCAAATGCAGCGTTGAGGGTGGACTGGATGTATGAACTATGCCCTACCTCCATCTGTCTCGTCTGGGTTTTCCTCCTTCACCAAACACACTTTAGTGTCTCGCAGAAGAGTCTTAACCACCACCTTATGGATTAGAAAGATGAAGAAACCACAGTATGCATGAAGCAAAAGTCTAAATACTATTGTCTAGTTACTGTCACATGTTGGGAAAGACCACTAACTCTTCTTACATTAGACAATCTTGTTAGCATCACCATAGGACTCCTTGATATCTTGCTACACCCGGTCATTGGATTGGATGTATTTTGATGTTTGATGTGCTTCTTCTGGAAGGAAGGAACTGAACGGTTTGGTTCCTCTCCCATTCCCTGCTGCTCAAAGTCTGTTGGTTCCTCTTTGATTTGGATGGAGCTGATACATACCCCTTTAGTAATGTAGGGTGATTGGCTAATGTCTGGTTCTTCTCTATTGCAGTCAACATCATCTGACTGTGTTCCACACTCTGTTTTGATGGGATCTGGATGGTGTTTAGTCCGCTTGGTTTTATTGTGTTGCTTTTCCCCAGGTGTGCTCTTCATCTTGTTGATTAGAGTGCTTCTTCATTTGAATTCTGTGGGGAAAAGAGCAGGTTTTATTGAGCATCACCCTTAGAGAGCTATACCAAGCAGTGATCATATTAATAAACCATGCAACATTATAAGTCACAGGAAGGCCAAAAAGATCATCAAGGACAAGAACCACCCGAGCCACTGCCTGTTCACCCCGCTATCATCCAGAAGGCGAGGTCAGTACAGGTGTATCAAAGCCGGGACCGGGACTGAAAAACAGCTTCCATCTCAAGGCCATCAGACTGTTAAACAGCCATCACTAGCACAGAGAGGCTGCTGCCTATATACAGACTTGAAATCATTGGCCACTATAATAAATGGAACACTAGTCACTTTAATAATGCCACTTTAACAATGTTTACATATCTTGCATTACTCATCTATTGCATCTTAGCCTATGCCGATCTGACATTACTCATCCATATGTGTATACATTCTTATTCCATTCCTTTAGTTAGATGTGTGGGTATTAGGCTTTTGTTTTGTAATTGTTAGATATTACTTGTTAGATTTCGCTACACTCGCAATAACATCTGCCAACCATGTGTATATGACCAATCCAATTTGATTTGACCAATCATCGGGTAATTGAAGAAACCACAGGTCTGCATGAACAATAAATGTAACTGCATACGTTTCTAACAGTCAACCTACCAGTAATAATTGGCCTATATACGGGTTGGTTGTTTAGTAACAAAACCGACGCGCACACAACCAGGGCAAAACAAACCGGGGTGTCTTAAATTGTTGATAACATGTAAAACTATATTTCGTCTCCAATGTCTATTGAATACATAAATACATTTGCTGCAAAATGAGAACCTGTCTCTCAAATACATCGTTACAGTTGTTGGTTAGCTAGCTAGCAGAATTTAGCCATTATAGCATAGATGACGTGGCAACAGTTAAAACACCTCAAAAAACGACATTCTATCAAGAAACGAATAAAACGATATGAAACGATTCCCCACACGGCAGCTTCTAGTCATTGTTAGCTAGTTGGACATCCAGAATCAAAACACAAGGAGTTCTGCCCCATTAAAGCAAAGTTTTCGTGACGTTGTCAGCTAACCCTTCAATATGACATTAGCATTCATGTTGCTCCCAACCCGCTCAAGACATAAGCATAGCTCGTTATAGGATTATATTACAGGCAGCAAACTCTACTTACTGTTGCAACCAACTCGCTAGCTACTGTTTTGAGCTGCTAGTAGCCTAGTCTTTGTAAATGAGAACAACATAGCAAAGGCCAATTACTTTGTATCTTGAAATTCTCAATGATAGAATGGCACACAGCTTCGCTTCCTTTGTTGACGTCATAAAACGCTGCACTTTCTGGTCTATGTCCGCAACGTTCCACCACAGATAGAACAAGGTCGTCACTAGTTACAAAAGCTACAAAGTCATAAACCCCGCCTCTTTTGTACATTCTACCTCATTTAGCAGACACTCATATACCGTAGTGAATGCATACATTTTTGTACGGTTCCCCCGTGGGAATCGAATGCACAACCCTGACGTTACAAGCGCCATGCTCTACCAACTGAGCCACACGGAACCTATTTCTACAATTTCTCAGAAATGTGGGTTTAACCTTACCACACTGCTAACCTTATGTCGAAACCAATTTTGATTTTGTGGCTTTGGTAACTAGTGGAAACCATTGAACAAGGTACCAGATGTTTTACCGGATGTATAAATCTGAAGCATCCAGTAGGAATTCCCACTTCACAACGTATATGATGAGAAGAAGGCCAGTGTTCTAGCCTGGCCACTGAAGTATAATAAGAATGAGCCTGATAACTTGCACTAAATTCTTCCGCTGCTCTGTCGTTCGCTACATACTTTAGTCCGAGACTCCCATAATTGAGGGGGTTTGTTGTGAAGAGGGGCACGAGTATCAAAGACAACAACATATTTTCAAACCACCGCTTTACCCAGGGAGAAAGCCTGCCACATCTCATTGAAGCATAGACAGCGTTAAAATCACTAGACGGTGATAGCGCTGACGTCATCCACCTCCCAATGGCGAATTTGAAGATGTAGTGAGATGGATTTTGGAACATTATGCTAATGTTCTCATTGACGAAACGTTTGATCTCAATACAGTTTTCTGTTCCCAAAACTAGAATCTGTTACGAACAGAGTGGACTAATTTTAGTTGATTTTACCCTTTACCAAAGTAAAAAAAAAAAGAAAGTTGTTTAGAAGGAGTGGAAGGGCGAATTGGGTTGCTGGAGTGTTTACAGACATCAATCTCTCCCTATCGCAGCCTGCTGTCCCCACTTGCTTCAACATGTTCACCATTGTTCCTGCACCCAAGAAAGCAAAGGTAACTGAACTAAATGACTATCACCCGTAGAACTCACTTCTGTCATCATGAAGTGCTTTGAGAGGCTAGTTAAGGATCATATCACCTCTACCTTACCTGACATCCTAGACCGACTTCAATTTGCTTACTGCTCCAATAGAGCCACAGAGGATGCAATTGCCATCGCACTGAATACTGCCCTATCCCATTTGGACAAGATGAATACCTACGGCAGAATGCTGTTCATTGTCTATAGCTCAGCCTTCAACACAATGGTACCGTCCAAGCTCATCATTAATGCTTGGGGCCCTGGGTCTGAACACCGCCCTGTGCAAATGGGTTGTGGAACTTCCTGACAGGCCAGGTGGTGAATGTAGGAAACAACACCTCCACTTTGCTGATCACCAACACAGGGGTCCCACAAGGGTGCGTGCTCAGCCCCCTTCTGTACTCCCTGTTCACCTATGACTGCATGGCTACGCACGCCTCCAACTCAATCATCAAGTTACGACACAAACGTAGTAGGCCTGATTACCAACAATGACGAGACAGCCTACAGAGAGGAGGTGAGGGTCCTGGTGGAGTGGTTCCAGGAAAATAACCTCTCCCTCAAAGTCAACAAAATGAAAAAACTGATTGTATACTACAGGAAACAGCAGAGGGAGTGTAACAGTATAACTTTAGACCGTCCCCTCGCCCATACCCGGGAGCGAACCAGGAACCCTCTGCACACATTAACAACAGTCACCCACGAAGCATCGTTACCCATCGCTCCACAAAAGCCGCGGCCCTTGCAGAGCAAGGGGAACCACTACTTCAAGGTCTCAGAGCAAGTAACGTCACCGATTGAAACGCTATTTAGTGCGCACCACCACTAACCGTTTCACTCACCCCCCTTTTCACCTCCTCCTTTTTCGTAGCAACCAGTGATCCGGGTCAACAGCATCAATGTAACAGTATAACTTTAGACCGTCCCCTCGCCCATACCCGGGCGCGAACCAGGGACCCTCTGCACATATCAACAAGTCACCCTCGAAGCATCGCTCCACAAAAGCCGCGGCCCTTGCAGAGCAAGGGGAACCACTACTTCAAGGTCTCAGAGCAAGTGACGTCACCGATTGAAACGCTATTTAGCGCGCACAACCGCTAACTAAGCTAGCCGTTTCACATCCGTTACAGGAGCACACCCCTATCCACATCGACTGGACTGCAGTGGAGGTGGAAAACTTCAAGTTCCTCGGTGTAGACATCACTGACAATCTGAAATGGTCCACCAATGCAGACAGTGTGATGAAGAAGGTGCAACAGTGCCTCTTCAAACTCAGGAGGCTAAAGAAATTTGGCTTGGCCCCTAAGACCCTTAGAAACTTTTACAGATGTACAATTGAGAGCATCCTGTCAGGCTGTATCACCGCCTGGTGCGGCACCTGCACCGCCCAAATCCGCAGGGCTATCCAGAGGGTGGTGCGGTCTGCCCATTTGCCTGCCCTCCAGGACACCTACAACACCCGATGTCACAGGAAGGCCAAAAAGATCAAATGACATCAACCACCTGAGCCACGGCCTGTTCACCCCGCTATCATCCAGAAGGAGAAGTCAGTACAGGTGTACCAAAGCTAGGGCAGAGAGGCTGAAAAACAGCTTCTATCTCAAGGCCATCAGACTGTTAAAAAGCCATCACTAGCCAGCTACCACCCGGCTACTCAACCCTGCACCTTCGAGGCTGCAGCACTATATACATAGACATGGAATCACTGGCCACTTTAATAATAGAACACTAATTTAAATCAAATTTTATTAGTCGCATGCGCCGAATATAACATGTGTAGGTAGACCTGTAGACCTTAATGCTTACTAGTCACTTTAATAATGTTTACTCATCTCATCTGTTTACTCATGTACATACTGTATTCTATTCTACTATATTTTGTATTTTTGCCACTCCGACATTGCTTGTGTTAAATATTAATATATTTTTTAATTCCATTCTTTTACTTTTAGATTTGTGTATTGTTGTGAATTGTTAGATGTTACTTCACTGTTGGAGCTAGGAACACAAGTATTTCGCTACACCCACAATAACATCTGTTAAATATATGTTTGTATGCACACCCGCACAGAGTAGGTGGTTCCTAACGGAAAAATGCAAATACTTGCTAGAACGGCCAATAGGATCTCACTAGCTTGTGCTTGGCTATGCCCACGTCCTTGCTTGTTCTGCCCACTATGACTTATTTGTTCCCATTGGAAATGACAGGCTGTGGTCTATCTTGGGTTAGTTATAAAAATCTTCGATATTGCTAAAAATCCATGCTATCCGGGTTCATTGGGACATCCCAACTCTGACTTTACCCCATTGAAGTTGAAATGTAAAATGGTTAATTAAGGAAAGGGTTAGGTAAGGGTTATGGTTAAGGTAGGGGAAGGGTAGGGGTTAAGGTTACAGTTAGCGTTAGGGCAGGGACGTCCCAAGGATCACAAGTAGAACTACCCATTTCTGAATGGGGCAGAATCAAGGGGCCACGGAGATGCACCGTTTCGACTGCTCCTAGAGATTAGCTTCGGTACTACAGTTTACCTGACGCTCGGCCCAGAAATAACATTTCGAAACATGACCACATCGAGAAGTCAGATTTTAAAATTCCTAATAAGACACTTTAGTCATAGCCTTTGTGCACAAAACATACATTTAATTATTCAAATAATTGTTGTTGAGGCCGATTATTTTTTTATCACTCACAGCCGAAATATTAACATTTTATATTCATCCAATGTCTGCCATGTTTAGGGATGACGTCTGATGTCGTCACTGCTCCCTGTGCACACTGAATGCTAGTGCGCTATGTGATGTTGGTCCATATAAACCAGATATAGACGGTCCATGAATCAGCGTATGCGAATGTGAGTAGATGACCTTGAAAACATTAGGCGGAAATCTTGGACACAGTCTCCAGTTATTATTATACCCAAAGATTATAGATATACTGACAAGATACATATCTCTTCGCCCGAACAATGGGAGTCGATGTCCACAAATCAGCACAGCGGGCTGTCTAGCTCCCGCCTATACTTTCTTTTGAATGGTGAATGCGTCTCATAATTGTAATCCTTTTTGAATATTCGACGAGGGTTGTTTGCGTCAACCACCCGTATTTAGCTGAGAGATGCTACGCGACAAGCCTCATAACAAGAATATGCATAGCCATCTTTTTACCAGTATGTCAGGTGTCCTACTTATATCAGTACACTTTTAAACACTTCAGCATTACACGACTTCTATTTGATCAAATAAATATCACGTAGCAAATAAGCCATACATTTTTATGTTGACCAATTTCTACACTCTCATTGACCTCCATACAAAAACTCAGTTTTACGAGGGTATGTTTGGCGGGGTGAGTGAAGGAGGCTTTGTTGCGAAATAGGAAGCTGATTCTATATGTAATTTTAGATTGGAGATGTTTAATGTGAGTCGAAGGAGAGTTTACAGTCTAGCCAGACACCTAGGTATTTGTAGTTGTCCACATATCCACACAAGTCAGAACCGTACAGAGTAGTGATGCTAGTCGGGCGGGCGGGTATGGGCAGCGAACGGTTGCAAAGCATGCATTTGGTTTTACTAGCATTTATGAGCAGTTGGAGGCCATGGAAGGAGTGTTCTATGGCATTGCAGCTCGTTTGGAGGTTAGTTAACACAGTGTCCAAAGAAGGGCCAGATACATCCAGAATGGTGTCATCTGCGTAGAGGTGGATCAGGGAATCACCCGCAGCAAGACCGACATCGTGGATATATACAGAGAAAAGAGTCGGCCCGAGAATTGAACCCTGTGGTACCCCATAGAGTCTGCCAGAGGTCTGGACAACAGGCCCTCCAATTTGACACGCTGAACTCTGTCTGAGAAGTAGTTGGTGAACCAGGCGAGGCAGTCATTTGAGAAACCAGGGCTGTTGAGACTGTCGATAAGAATACGGTGATGGCCAGAGCAGAAAGCCTTGGCCAGGTCGATGAAGA
Source organism: Oncorhynchus clarkii lewisi (assembly GCF_045791955.1). Lineage (NCBI taxonomy): Eukaryota > Metazoa > Chordata > Actinopteri > Salmoniformes > Salmonidae > Oncorhynchus > Oncorhynchus clarkii. The sequence continues at coordinate 17,665,109 of NC_092149.1, read as the reverse complement.
CGGCTGCACAGTACTGTCGTTTATCGATGGCGCGTTATGATATCGTTTAGTACCTTGAGCATGGCTGAGGTGCACCTGTGACCAGCTCGAAAACCGGATTGCACAGCAGAGAAGGTGGAATTCAAAATGGTCAGTGATCTGTTTATTAACTTGGCTTTCGAAAACTTTAGAAAGGCAGGGCAGGATGGATATAGGTCTATAACAGTTTGGGTCTAGAGTGTCACCCCCTTTGAAGAGGGGGATGACTGCGGCAGCTTTCCAATCTTTAGGGATCTAGGGAGATACGAAAGAGAGGTTGAACTGACTGGTAATAGGGGTTGCAACAATGGCGGTGGATAATTTTAGAAAGAGAGGGTCCAGATTGTCTAGCCCAGCTGATTTGTACGGGTCCAGGATTTGCAGCTCTTTCAGAACATCTGCTATCTGGATTTGGGTGAAGGAGAAGCTGGGAAGGCTTGGGAAAGTAGCTGGGGGGGTGTGGAGCTGTTGGCTGGGGTTGGGTTAGCCAGGAGGAAAGTGTGGCCAGCCGTAGAGAAATGCTTATTGAAATTCTCGATTATCGTGGATTTATCGGTGGTGACAGTGTTACCTAGCCTCTGTGCAATGGGCAGCTGGGAGGAGGGGCTCTTATTCTCCATGGGCTTTAGTGTCCCAAAACTTTTTGGAGTTAGAGCTACAGGTGGCAAATTTCCTTGATCACCTTTGACCTTTTTCAAAAGGAGGCAAGGAGAGGATGGAAGAGTTAGCTAACCAATTGAGAATGCCCCTATGTCCTCATTTGACTATCAAAATGTGGGAATGATAATGTAGCATAAAAACCTATTTATGCTTGATCTGCATATGTGGTCGGAGGCTTTGTATGGCGGGTGTGAGCCTCCGGAGGCATGCAGAGGTCAAATCAAGCTCTGTACCACATCGCTGTGCTCCTCTCACATTTTGTAACAATGTGGAGGGCTCTTTATAGCTCAGCATTGACATGATTGGTTGACGGTAGGTGGGGGCAGAAGGTCCTGTATAAACACAAACCTACTTACTTAAAAGGTTTGTTTCCTCTGACTACTGCGGTGGCTGCATTTTAGTAAATGCTATACTGCCACTGCAGATGGCGGATTGACCATGCAGACTTTAAGAGCTTGAATCATTCCTCTTCAATAGCTTGCATATTGTAATATGCAGAGTCAGACATCCTGCAATATCAAAACCAGCCAGTGCAGTCCAATGAATACTGGGAGACTGAAATGTATGTTGTATGACTCCCTTATTGGCTACGCACGCCTCCAACTCAATCAAGTTGGCATACACAAAAACACCAGAAACTACACAACAGAATATAGGGGCCTTTATTGTCATTAACATTTATTAGCATTACAAGGTCAGAGTCGGGCACAAAATCATCTTCTGTACCCCACTGTTCCCTTATTAAATAACTACAATAAGAGTAAAAAAGTTGATTTATATAGTCCAATTTCATCATTCAGCGACATCTAGGCAGGTGACCGGTGAGGTGGTGGGTGCGAGAAAAGGTGCGATGGCAGCGGGGGCAGGAGTATGGTCTCTCCCCAGTGTGGGTCCTCATGTGAATTTTAAGGTGGTTGGCCAAGCGGAATCTCTTGTCACACTCTTGGCAGGGATATGGCCGTGAGTTATTGTGGATCCTCGTGTGTCTGGTCAGATCAGCAGAACAGATAAACCGTCGGTGGCATTCAGAACATTCAAATGGCCTCTCCCCAGTGTGGATGCGCTTGTGTTTAGCCAGATCTCCAGACTGAGTGAAGCTTTTACCGCACTCGGTACAGGTGTATGGTTTCTCACCTGTGTGAGTGCGCTGGTGGTTCTTCAGGTGTTCATGTCGAAAAAATGTCTTGTCACACACTGTACAATGGAAAGGCCTCTCCCCAGTGTGTGTGCGCTGGTGGGTTTTCAATGCTGCACTGTTTATGAACTTCAGCCCACAAACCCCACAATGGTAGTTCCTTTCATTGTTGTGGATCTTCAGATGCAACTTCAGATAATTTCTGTAAGCAAAGTCTTTACCACACACAGTACATTTGAAAGGTCTCTCCCCTGAGTGTGTGCGCAGGTGAAGATTCAGACAGTCCTTGTATGCAAACCGCTTGTCACATTTGGAGCAGGAGAAAGACTTCTCGCCAGAGTGAATAGTCATGTGAACTCGGAGTCGCCCCATCCGGGCAAAACCCTTTCCACAATCCTGGCATTTGAATGGCTTGACCCCTGAGTGTATCATCATGTGTTTGCGGTAACTGCTGTCTTCTGAGAAGCTCTTGCCACACTCCTTACAGACGTAGGGCTTCTCGCCGGTGTGTGTGCGCATGTGAATGCGCAGATTCCGAGGACTAGAGCAGTTTTTGCCACACTCTGAGCATGGCATGCCAATGTTCATATAGACAGGGCCATCCTCGGGCTTAGTGTCCTCAGGTTTGTGACACTGGTGAGGCCCCAGTCCCCAGGAATTCTTGAAGCTTTTTCCACAGTCAGCGCAACTGAGGTATCCATCGATGAAAGCGACAGACATTTTGTGCCAAACCTTGCAGTGAGTATGCAGTCTGGCTATGTACTGGAAGCTCCGGGCACAATAAGGGCAGGGGTGGAGTTTCCTTAGCGGGGCAGAGGGGTGGGCCTGACGGGTGTGGACGTGTAGCTGCCGTGGGGTATGGAACATGCAGCTACAGTGGGGACAGCTGTGTGTGGGGGCATACACGGTTTTACTCTTTGAGACGTGGCTTTTCAGCATGGCCAGGTACTGCTTCGGGTGTTTGGTCTTGATGTGATTCTCCAGGAAGTAACAATCAGTGAAGGAAATGGTGCAGTGTGGACAAGGAAAGAACTGAGAAGTAGAGACTGAGGAAGAGGGAGGGACAGAGCAGTGGAAGGATGGTAGAAAGAGTGAGAAGAGAGCAATGGGAGGAGAGAGGAAACAGAACATAGTTGTGATTTCCTACATTTCCTCATTCAACAATAAAATGCTTGAGTAAATATCTTTGCTGAAAATTAATTTCAAAGTTTGGTAAATTAATGTTCAAATGATGTTCAAGTAATCCCATCATCCATTTCAAATGCAGTGTGGAGGATGGACTGGATGTATGAACTATGCCCTACCTCCATCTGTCTCGTCTGGGTTTTCCTCCTTCACCAAACACACTTTAGTGTCTCGCAGAAGAGTCTTAACCACCACCTTATGGATTAGAAAGATGAAGAAACCACAGTATGCATGAAGCAAAAGTCTAAATACTATTGTCCAGTTACTGTCACATGTTGGGAAAGACCACTAACTCTTCTTACATTAGACAATCTTGTTAGCGTCACCACAGGACTCCATGATATCTTGCTACATCCGGTCATTGGATTGGATGTATTTTGATGTTTGATGTGCTTCTTCTGGAAGGAAGGAACAGAACGGTTTGGTTCCTCTCCCATTCCCTGCTGCTCAAAGTCTGTTGGTTCCTCTTTGATTTGGATGGAGCTGATACATACCCCTTTAGTAATGTAGGGTGATTGGCTAATGTCTAGTTCTTCTCTATTGCAGTCAACATCATCTGACTGTGTTCCACACTCTGTTTTGATGGGGTCTTGATGGTGTTTAGACATCTTAGTTTTGTTGTGTTGCTTTTACCCAGGTTTGCTCTTCATCTTGCTGGAGTGCTTCTTCATTTGAATTCTGTGGGGAAAAGACCAGGTTTTATTGAGCATCATCCCTTAGACAGCAATATCAGGCAGGGATCATACTAATATATCGAACCAGGGTCTGTAGTAACGCCTCTAGCTCTGAGATGCAGTACCTTAGTTTAGGGATCTCAAATGGTGCAGCAGTCTAACTAGCTAATGTCTTGAGCTGCTAGTATTAGTATTTTATTAGGCTCCCCTTTAGCTATTGCTAAAGCAGCAGCTACTCCTACATAACATTAATAGATAGGTACAGAACAACATACATTTTAAATTAGAATACACACTTTTATACAATTATGCCTTGGCATTCCATGCATACTGTAGTCATTATAACGGCAATACTGCGGCAATTAATTTCCCATATAGAGCCATCCTTTGCTCTACCGTTAAAAATAGCGTTTGTCTAAAAGCCGATTAATGCTTGATCCGAAAATGTGGTCAGATACTCTATATGGATGGTGTAAAGCAATCCCGGAGCCTCTGGTGGCATGCAGAGGCCAAATTGAGCTCCATACAGCACCGCCGTGCGACTCCCAAATGTTGTAACAATGTGGAGGGCTCCATATAGCTCATTCGCATTGACATGGTTGGGTGACGGTAGGTGGGGATGGGAGGTCCTGTATAAACACAAACTCATTCCTTGACAACAGATCTGCGCTGCTCCGCAAAGCGCAATAAGTATACATGCCCTGACTTCTGCAGAGGCTTATCGTCGTAAATGCTGAACGGCCAATGCAAACATCAGATTGACCACGTAACGCCTTTAAACAGGTCCTGATATGCGAATCTAGCAGCATTCTCATGATATAATAATCTCACAGCAGAAGTGGTTTTGTAAACACCAGAGAGAATCTCAGAACATCAGGGGTGTAATCATGTCCAACCACGAGTTTCTATTGGACAAATTCAGATAAGTCCCTCCCCGTTTCGTTCCTTTTGCAACAGCATCAGAGTAATAAATAGCCCCTGGAACCGTCCTGTCCTTGATTCTTCCGTTTACGTCTATTCTATGTAATCGTGTGATCCATAGATGCTACTGAATGCAAGTGCAACCAGATAGGAAGAGGCAAAGCGAGAGCGTGTCTCTGCCCAAAATCTGTCCACGTTAAGCAGATCATTATTTATGTGAGGAGTTTTTGTATGGGGTCGGGGCAATGAGTGTCGAATTTAGTCAAGATAAAAAGGAAATTATATTTTTATACGTGTGGCTTATTTGATATAATAGAAGTTCGGTAATGCTTGGGTTGTTACGAGTATACTGATATGTGTGACGCACTGACATCCAGGCAGATTTAAGAAAAAACACTTTATACAAGAGTTGTCCCTGTTGAAATTCGAGACTGTTTTACAAGCGGCCGACCCCTCATAGAATATTCAAAACGAGACGTATCCACCTATCTAAAGAAAGGAATTAGGGGGGAGCCCGCCGTTATTCTCTGTAGACAACGAATCCCCATTGTTAGGGCAGAGACAAGCATCTCGTATATCCAGTATCTTTGGTGCAACACACGAACACGAAAATGAATAATCATATGGAGTTTCACCTTAGTCGTTAACGAGTAGTCTCGTTTTTGTTGATGAGAATAATACAGCAAAGGCTAACGTATTATTGTATATCTCGTAAATGCTCAATGATAGAAGGGCCAACACAGCCTCGCCTACCTTTGTCGACGCCATAAAAACGCTGCACATCCTAGTTTATGTCCTTAAAGTGCCTACTACACGTGGCCTTGACCAATCAGGTAATGGCTCCTCGATATGCAACGATTTGGAGGCGGTTTATTGGTGTGGATTCTTAAAGAAATATTCCTCAAAATAAATTATATTGGAAATGTGTTATGTTTATGATAATAAAAAGTTATTTTATTGCAATAATAACAGGCCTCTTCTGTCAAAATGTGGGAACAATACTGTACCACCAACTAAATGTTGCTTTGCCTGGAGTACCCTTGAAGTATACCATAATGTACATTTTACCAGTAGGCCTATAGTCTCATGAGTCTTCTCAAGTACCCCCAGGGGTCCTAGACTTGTACCCTTAATTGGGAACCAATACTTTACAGGACAAGGGAATATCAACACCACTACAAGCCAATGATGGCTCTTAGCTTATGGACTGGTCCAAATCAGTTAATGACAGGATGGGCGGTTCTCTGTTCAAGTGGTAACCCTGTTAACCCAACTTAACTGAATTGACATTACTCTGGGAGTGATGTGGATTTACGTTAAAGGTAGACTCAACGATATGACGTACATGCACAAAGTAAACAACATAGCAGGTCAATTTCCACAAGAACTAAGTGCATTGAAGTGCGAGGCTAAATCTCTCTGCGGTTTTGGGCCTGGTGCTATCACGCTGTAATAGCATGCACATAGCGTAGATCAGAGGAGGCTGGTGGGAGGAGCTATTGGAGGCCAGAATCTTTGTAATGGCTGGATTGGAACAGTATAAAACAAAAACATGGAAACCACATTTGACTCTGTTCCATTCCAGACATTCCAACGAGCCTATCCTCCTATAGCTCCTCCCACCAGCCTCCACTGGCACAGATACCACGTGAGAGCAGTCTTGCATCTCCCTCATCGCATTATCTGTGGTGCTGCTCGTGGCAACTTCATTTCACTGAGTCTACCTTTAAGCACAAAACAGACGTGACAGTTTGTGAAATATGGCATCTTTATTGTCAGTCATCACCAGTAGTCGGCATACAAATCTCGTGTATATCATTTAAAAAGCGAAGAAATTAAGAAACAAATACAGAAAAAGTACAAAACATAGTTCATTAAACATTAACCTAATGACGATCCATAATAACGTTAGAATTTCACAGTGGCAGAGTCATCTCCAAGTGATACCGATGAATACAATGCGTTTCATTATATATGGTGTTATAAAAAAGGCAAATCATGATCATTTACAACATTAGGCAGGTGTTTCAAGAGATTTGGTTTGTGAGTGAAGCTGGAGAAGCAAGTGGGAAGGGGTATGATCTCTCCCCCATGTGTCCTCATGTGGCATCTAAAGTGTTTCAGTTCATAGAAGCTTTTCCCACATTCTTGGCAGAAGTATGGCTTCATAAGTTTAGGACGATGGCTTATGGACTGAAACAAATCATGTGTTCCAACTGTTCAAGTGGTCTTTATGTAATTACCTTTCATTTTTAGGCAAGTCAGTTAAGAACAAGTTTTTTATTTACACTGATGGCCTATCTCCGGCCTATCCCGGACGACGCTGGGCCAATTGCGCGCCGCCCTATGGGACTCCCAATCACAGCCGGTTGTGATACAGCCTGGATTCGAACCAGGTGTCTATAGTGCCTCCAGCACTGAGATGCAGTGCCTTAGACCGCTGCGCCACTCGGGAGCCCCATGAATCTAATGTCATGTTTATAACAATACTAGGGGTGTGACCTTTACATAAATGCTCCTCTTCTTCCAAATCAAGGTATACACCACAAACACAAAGGAAAATAAACATCCCATCATCTTTTCGAAACATCATCACCTACTAATCACTAGGACAATCAGTCAAACAATCTTCTGTACATCACTGTCCCTTCAGTACATATTTTTTCAAATATAAAATACAGGTTAAAAACAGACAAAAACGTAACTAACAATCTAATGTATATGAACATATGGGAGTATTGCTAAAGACATTGTGGAGTTACCATACAGGGGGTACGGTTCGCATCTGTTGTCCAGCATGGATCACTGAAGGGAACAAACCCCCCCCCCCATTCATAGGTTTAACTCATTTAAGTTGAGGACATCTAGACAGGTGATTGGAAAGGTTGCTCTTGCGAGCAAAGCAGAAAAAGCAGTGGGGGCAGGAATACGGTTTCCCATTGTGGATTTTCATGTGGACTTTTACATGACTCTGTTCATAAAAGCTCTTCCCACACTCTTGGCAGGAGAATGGCTTTACATCACGGTGAGTGTGGGTCCTCATGTGCAGGGTCAGAGAACCTGAACAGATAAAACGGCTGGGGCATTCAGAACATTCAAATGGCCTCTCCCCAGTGTGGTGGCGCTTGTGTTTAGCCAGATCTCCAGACTGAGTGAAGCTTTTACCGCACTCTGTACAGGTGTATGGTTTCTCACCTGTGTGAGTGAGATGATGGTTCTTCAGGTGTGAGAGTCTAAAAAACTTCTTGTCGCACACTGTGCAGTGGTAGGGCCTCTCCCCGGTGTGTGAGCGCATGTGTAACTTCAACAACCCAAGCCTTATGAACTTCCGCCCACAAACCCCACAATGGTAGTTTTTCTGGTTGTTGTGGATATTCAGGTGTGTTTTCAGATAACATTTGTCAGCAAAGTCTTTACCACACACAGTACATTTGAAAGGTCTCTCCCCTGAGTGTGTGCGCAGGTGAAGCTCCAGACTACCCCTGTATGCATACCGCTTGTCGCAATGGGAGCAGGAGAACTTTCTCTCACCAGAGTGAACAGTCATGTGATTCCTGAGAAGATTTGCCTGGGCGAAAGCCTTCCCACAATCCTGGCATTTGAATTCTTTGAACCCCTTGTGTATCAGCAGGTGTTTGCCTAAACTGCTGCTATTCGAGAATCTTTTGCCGCACTCCTTGCATTCATAAGGCTTCTCTCCAGTGTGGATGCGCATGTGAGTGTTCAGGCTTGTAGGAGTAGTGAGGATCTTGCCACACTCGGAGCAATGGAAGCCGACTTCCAGACATATCACAGGCTTAGTGTCCTTAGGTTTAGTGCCCTCTGGTTCGTGACACCGGTGAGGCCCCAGTCCCCAACAATTCTCAAAGCTCTTCCCACACTCCGCGCAACTGAGGTGTCCATCGATGCGAACAACGGCCATTTTGTGCAAATTCTTGCAGTGCTTCAGCAGGGTGCCCAGGTAAGGGAATCTGCGGGCACACTGCGGGCAGGGGTGGAGTTTCCCCGGAACCCTGCGGGGATGGGCAGGTTTCTGGGGACGGGCAGAGGGGTGGGCCTGGCGGGTATGAATGTCTAGCTGTCGTGGTGTATGGAACATGCAGCTACAGTGGAGACAGCTGTGTGTGGGGCCGTACACTCTTTTACTCTTTGAGACTTGGCTTTTCAACATGGCCAGGTACTGCTTCTGGTGTTTGTTCTTGATGTGGTTCTCCAGGAAGTAACAGTCAGTAAAGGAGATGGTGCAGTGTGGACAAGGAAAGAACTGAGGAGACAAGACTGAGGGAGTACAGAGATGGGTGGAAGGAAGGAAGGTAAAAAAGAAAGGTATGATAAGAGGAGAGAAAGGGGACAGAAATGTTATTTTCCTCATAAAAAAAGTTTAAAATCCTTGCTGACATTTAATTCACCCATTTAATCCTGTGAGACCCAAGGATTTTTGCAAAACTTGTTTTCTACATAATCACTACATATTAGAGACTATAGGACAAATGCTTCTAAGAGATACATCTGGGTAGTGCTGAGCGATTAACCGAAATGTTGGTTATTTAAAAAAATAATTCAACTAAATTACCGACGTCGGTTCTATTATTAAAATTCAATTTATTTTTATGCGAGCTCAATGCACAGTTTCTCTAGAGATTAATCAGATCAAGCCCGAACTCTGCAATGTAGTATGGAGTTGTAGTTTCCAAATAGTCTACATAGTTTTGCAAAGAAAACATAGTAATTAACTACAATGACCATAATCAATTGCGTGCCTACTTGTCCGGTCCGTTTCTTTTACGCCTGCTATGTAAGAGACATTCGAATGCACGATCGAGAGCAGTTGCTTCGAGAGGTATCTTTACCTGAAAATACACGATCTAAGTGATTGATAGTTTGTAATCATTCAGTCATAAAAGTATGCCTTATTTACATTGAACTACTAAAACAGTGATTTTGTCAGAAAATAGACAGCAGCTCTATAGAGAGGAAATGATGACTTGGAATGTAATAATAAAGTCATAAGTGTAATACACAAATATTTTAAGTAAAGTAATGGGAATAAACTATGGTTAATAACTGATAAGCAGTAATGGGCATCAAATTTATTTAATTAATTGTTATATTCCATGTTACAGCATTCAACCCACATAATGCATGGTGCATTTAAGGTTTTAAAAACTGATCCAAACTGAAAACCATGAACCTCTTATTATTTTAATTGAAACTGAACAGACCTCAAAAAGCACTAATCACTTAGTTCATCTCCTGTGACCCAGATATAGTGCTATGTAGTATTTGACATGAGTTAAGGCTCTTACAGGGTTAAACTGCAGTATTGGGAGTAGACTGATGTATGAACACTATATCCTACCTCCCTTGTTGTCTTCATCCCTCCTGGCATCTGTCTCTTCCTTCACCAAACACACTTTAGTATCTCTCAGAAGAGTCTTAACCACCACCTTATGGATTATATTGATGAGAAAACAGCATGCATTAACCAACAATCTAAATACTTGACTAGTTATTAACTGTCACATGTTTGGAAAGACTAACTCTTCTGACCTTAGACAATCTTGTTAACAGCACTAGAGGACTCCATGATATCTGACTACCAATGGTCGGTTGGTTGGATGTAGTTTGTTGTTGCTTGACATGCTTCTTCAGCAAGGAAAGTTTGGAACGGTCACCGTCCCCAATTTCCTTCTGCTCAAAGTTTCTTGGTTCCTGTTTTACTTGTATGGAGTTCAAAGTAACCCCATTCGTTTTGGAATGTTTAGTCCTCTTGGTTATGTTAACTTTCTCCAGGTTTGTTCTCCATCTAGTTGATTTGAGTACCTCAGCCTGGTTAACATTCATCTTTCTTTGAATTCTGTGGGCAAAAGACCAAGCTGACTTAACTCGAGAGCTAGACCAGGCCATCACACGTCCAACACAAAAATGTAACATTAGGCTACATTATCACATTTTTCGGAACTAGCTAACAGGACTACTTATAAACAAACCAACAGCGGCGATCTATTAACATTACCATAATGTTGCGGGTTGCTACCATGTCAGAACGTGCATTTTATGGTATTTTATGGCACTAGCCTCTTTGCTAATGATGTAGCAAGTTAGCTACTAGTCTGCACCGTAGACCTGTGTCTGCACTAAATTGACTTGTGCTAGCGCTAGGTAGCTAGCTAATAATGATCTTTGTTGATGAGAACAGAGCGAGCTAAAATAGCAAACCACCACCTGCAATTCAACGCTATAAACTGGCAAGCAAGAACGCTAACGTTAGACAACTTTTAACCCGTCTCACCCAACAATTACCAAATTCACCAGGAACAGTTTTTATTTCTCGTTAATCTTCACGGATAAAACAGCATGGATTTCGTACTGGCCGAGATTAAAACCAGAAAACAATTTACTTTAGCGGGGACAACTGGCCAATCAGGTAATATCCAAAGATTAAGAGGCTGTTGATTGGGTGTGTATCCTTAAAGGAACATTCCCGTGGAATCATGTACATAATAAATGGTAGTCAAAATGTAGGAATGATACTACCATAGATATACAATATAGATAGATATAGAGTTTATATACATACTCACTGGACAGTTATCTCCATCTATTCATTCAAAGACTCAAACATGGACACCTTACTGACAGTTGTGGCTGATTTGCGTGATGTATTACCTTCTTTTTTATATATATATTTTTTATTTCAACTTTATTTAACCAGGTAGGCCAGTTGAGAACAAGTTCTCATTTACAACTGTGACCTGGCCAAGATAAAGCAAAGCAGGTCGACACAAACAACACAGAGTTACACATTGGTTGAACAAAGAGACAGTCAATAACACAATAGAAAAATCTATATACAGTGTGTTCTTTCCCTTTGTGCTGTTGTCTGTGCCCAATAATATTTATATCATGTTTTGTGCTGCTACCATGTTGTCATGTTGCTACCATGTTGTCATGTTGCTACCATGTTGTCATGCTGCTACCATGTTGTCATGTTGCTACCATGTTGTCATGCTGCTACCATGTTGTCATGTTGCTACCATGCTATGTTGTTGTCTTAGGCCTCTCATTATGTGGTGTTGTCTCTCTTGTCCCGATATGTGTTTTGTCCTATATTTTAATCCCAGCCCCCATCCCAGCAGGAGGCCTTTTGGTAGGCCATCATTGTAAATAGCTAGCTCGTCTATTTATGAACAAACCACCAGCAATATCAGTGATCTATTCCCAACATGATCATAATGTTGCGGGTTGCTACCATGTCAGAAAGTGCCTTTTATGGCACTGGCCTCTTTGTTAATGCTGTAGCAAGCTAGCTACTAGTCTGCACCGTAGACCGATGTCTGCACTATATTGCTCCCGAGTGGCGCAGCGGTCTAAGGCACTGCATCTCAGTGCTAGATGTGTCACTACAGACATCCTGGTTTGAATCCAGGCTGTAGCACAACCGGCCGTGATTGGGAGTTCCATAGGGCGGCGCACCACTGGCACAGCGTGGTCTGGGTTTGGCTTGTGTAGGCCTTCATTGTAAATAATAATTAGTTCTTAACTAACTTGCCAAGTTAAATAAAATAAAAACACAATATATACAGTGCATTCGTAAACTATTCAGGCCCGTTTCCACATTTTATGTTTACAGTCCTATTCTAAAATGTATTAAATTGTTTTTCCCCCTCATCAATCTACACACAATACCCCATAATGACAAAGCGAAAACAGGTTTTTAGACCTTTGGGAATGTATTACAAATAAAAAACTGAAATATCACATTTATATTAGTATTAGTATTCAGACCCTTTGCTACGAGACTCAAAATTGAGCTCAGGTGCATCGATCGTCCTTGAGATGTTTCTGCAACTTAATTGGAGTTCACCTGTGGCAAACTCAACTGATTGAACATGATTTGGAAAGGTCAGTACAGGTGCGTCAAAGCTGAGACTGAAAGACTGAAAAATAGCTTATACCTCAAGGCCACTTTAATAATGTTTACATATCTTTCACTACTCATCCCAGATGTATATACTGTATTTTATACTACTCATCCCAGATGTATATACTGTATTTTATACTATTTATTGCATCTCGTCTATGCCGGTCAGTCATGGCCCATACATATATTTATATGTACATATTCTTATTCCATCCCTGTACTTAGATGTGTGTGTATTAGGTAGTTGTTGTGGAATTGTTAGATCACTTGTTAAATATTTTTGCACTGTCAGAACTAGAAGCACAAGCATTTCGCTCCACTTTATTGCTTACATACCATGTGTATGTGACCAATACAATTTAATTTAATTTATATAAGGTCCCACAGTTGATAGTGCATGTCAGAGCAAAAACCAAGCCATGATGTTAAAGGAATTGTCCGTAGAGCTCCAAGACAGGATTTGGTCAAGGCACAGATCTGGGGAAGGGTACCAAAAAAATGTCTGCAGCAACCCTAAGCACGCAGCCAAGCTAACGCAGGAGTGACTTCAGGACAAGTCTCTGAATGTCCTTAAGTGACCCAGCAGAAGCCTGGACTTGAACCCGATCGAACGTCTCTGGAGACCTAAAAATAACTGTGCAATGATGCTTCCCAACCAATCTGACAAAGCTTGAGAGGATCTGCAGAGAAGAATGGGAGAAACTCCCCCGATACAGGTGTACCAAGCTTGTAGCGTCATACCCAAGAAGACTCAAGGCTGTAATCGCTGCCAAAGGTGCTTCAACAAAAGTACTGAGTAAAGGGTCTGAATACTTACGTAAATATAATTTCATTTTTTCAACTCTAAAAACCTGTTTTTGCTTTGTCGTTAAGGGGTATTGTGTTTAAACTGAGGAAAAATTATTTAATCCATTTTAGAATAAGGTTGTAACATAACAATGTGGAAAAAGTGAAGGGAGTCTGAATACTTTCCCGAATGCACTGTATATACACACACAAACATACACAGAGAGAGATAAATAATACTATTTGCTTGTCAGCCATGTTCAAATGTTTGGTAATGCAATAAATCACAACCAGTGCAGGGTTCTCGAGTGGCACAGCATCTCAGTGCTAGAGGCGTCACTACAGACCCTGGTTCGATCCCGGGCTGTATCACAACCAGCCGTGAGCAGGAATCCCATAGGGTGGCGCACAATTGGCCAGCGTCGTCCGGATTAGGCCGTCAATGTAAATAAAAACTTGTTCTTAACTGACGTCCCTAGTTAAATAAAGGTTTAATAAACAAAGAAAACGGCCAATGACGGTGTATGGACTGAAACAAATCATGTGGTCTAACTAATTAACTTATAAACATATTTATCTAAGAATACTAGACCAATTCATAAATTATTTTTCCAAATCAAGGAATACACTAAAAACACAAAGCAAAAAAAACTGAAGATCTTTCAGAATGTATTATCACCTACGGATCACCAGGACAATCAGTCATAAAACCATATTCTGTACATCAGTTTTTTTATTTGTTGTTTAAAGAGAAAATAAAAAAATACAAAAACAACTAGTGTTTAAAACCTCTTAGACTTAAGGTCCCGTTCGGGAGACCTCTGTTGTTCTGGTACAGGTTCAGACCCTCTAACGTAGGATATGAAATCTTAGACCACTTGAAGCTGGGATGTCCCTTCTACCATTTCAATTGCTCTTCCAACTCTCCAGCTCCTGACTGAACCCAACATCACAGCCACTGACATGCCTGAAATGCTTGCATCATAGCGCATCAGGAGTGGTTTCATCACAGTTGCACATTCAGAGATTGATTTATAGCCAATAATCTAAAATAAATTCATAGATTTTAAACAAAAAATATTAATATGAAATGAGAGTTCCTAATGAGTTCATGAAGCCAATGTAGAGCTCTGTGAGACGTTCACAGCAATGGGGGCAAACATTGACAGTAAACATACAAATATGTCATTTAAAGTTATAAGGAACATGAAATCTTTGTCATTTTATAATTTATTTATGCTATATTCAGAAAGCAAGTCATTTCAAGCCTTATTCATACAATTCTGTTGAATAGGAAATACAATGAAACTTTCTGCATCATATTTGTACTGTGTACTTGAGCTTGTGTCCTCAAAGTGACCATCTCAGTAATTTAACTTTTTTTTTTAACCAGAAAAGTTAGATAAAACTCCTTCTTTGAGTATACAGCATTACTAGTTATTGTTCATGGCCCTCATGATAATTACTTTTGGGGATTATGTAGATACAATTTTACTGGTTAATAACAAATAACCATAAAACAAAAGTAACAACCTAATATACACTGAGCTCCAAAAGTATTGGGACAGTGAATTTTTGTTTTGTTCCTTTGGCTCTGTACCTCCAGCACTTTGGATTTTAAATGATACAATGACTATGAGGTTAAAGTGCAGATTGTCAGCTTTAATATTTGAGTATTTTTATCCATATGAACTGTTTAGAAATTACACCACTTTTTGAACATAGTCCCTCAATTTTAGTGGAGCAAAAGTATTGGGACAAATTCACTTGTGTAGTGAAGTAGTCAAAAGTTTAGTATTTGGTCCCATATTCCTAGGGACCAAATGATTACATCAAGATAGTAGAGTAACAAACTTGTTGGATGCTACCATGATAACTAATAGTCCTGAATACATTGTGAATATCGAGTGAGAAAGTTAAGAGTACAGACACACACATATTATACCCCATGCTAACCTCTTACCATTACAATAACATGGGAGGTTAAGATATTGTCGGGGGGTATGATATTTATGCCTCTAACTTTCTCACTCATTAATCACGATTCATTCAGGATCATCCGTAAATCATGGTAGCCACTAATATAGAATATAATATATATATTCTATTCTTATTTTTAATAAAAGTGACAATACATGATTTACCATTCATTTCTATTGGGCACAAAATACTCTGAAACACACCCAAACAAACAGCAAATGCATCCAGTCACAAGCTTGATGTAAGCATTGCGTGCTAGGAATATGGGACCAAATAATTTAACGTTTCCCTTAAAACGAGCAGGGAATATGTACAAAAAGTGCTGTTCTTTCTAAACGGTTCACCTGATATAGATGAAAATACCATCAAATTAAAGCTGACAGTCTGCACTATAACCTCAGTCATTGTATCACTTCAAATCCTAAGTGATGAAGTACAGAGCCAAAACATGTCACTGTCCCAATACATGGAGCTCACTGGGTGACCCAACTGGAGGACTGCTAAACCATTGTGGCATTATCATAAACAGGGGAGCAACATTTCGTTAGCATTTGTGGTCACACATCCATCCCTGACAAGAGATCGGACTCCACTCCTATTAATTCATAAGAGTAACAGCTTCATAAAATGTGTTATGTTAAAAACATAGATCATTATCATTTAGGTTTATGACATCTAAGCAGGTATTTGGAGAGGTTGGACTTGCGAGCAAAGCTGATAAAGTAGAGGGGACAGGAATAACGTTTCCCATTGTGGATTTTCGGTGAGTGTGGGTCCTCATGTGCAGGGTCAGAGAACCTGAGCAGATAAACAGTTTGTGGCATTCAGAACATTCAAATGGCCTCTCCTCAGTGTGGTGGCGCTTGTGTTTAGCCAGATCTCCAGACTGAGTGAAGCTTTTACCGCACTCTGTACAGGTGTATGGTTTCTCACCTGTGTGAGTGAGATGATGGTTCTTCGGGTGGTCGAGTCCGGCAAATTGCTTGTCACACACTGTGCAATGGTAAGGCCTCTCACCGGTGTGTGAGCGCAGGTGTATGTTCAGCACCCCAATCCTTATGAACTTCTGCCCACAAACCCCACAATGGTAGTTTTTTTGGTTATTCAGGTGTGTTTTCAGATAACATTTGTCAGCAAAGTCTTTACCACACACAGTACATGTGAAAGGTCTCTCCCCTGAGTGTGTGCGCAGGTGAAGTTTCAGACTTCAGGAAAATTGCCTGTCGCATTGGAAGCAGGAGTACTTCCTCTCACCAGCGTGAACAGTCATGTGCTTCCTGAGGAGCGACTTCTGTTTGAAATCCTTCCCTCAGTCCTGGCATTTGAATGGCTTGACCCCATTGTGTATTAACAAGTGATAACGGTAAGCGCTGGTATCTGAGAAGCACTTGCCGCACTCCTTGCAGACATAAGGTTTCTCACCAGTGTGGATGCGCATGTGACTGTTCAAGCTTGTAAGAGTAGTGAGGATCTTGCCACAATCTAAGCATTGGAAGCCGACTTCCAGACAGATCACCCGTTTAGTGTCCTTAGGTCTAGAACCCTCCGGTTCGTGACACCGGTAAGGCCCCAGGCTCCAGAAATTCTCAAAGCTCTTCTCACAGTCCGCGCAACTGATGTGTCCATCGGTGAGAACAATGGACATGTTGTGCAAACTCTTGCAGTGCTTCAGCAGGCTGCCCAGGTACTTGAATCTGCGGGAACACTGTGGGCAGGTGTGGAATTTCTCCTGAACCGTGGGGACGGCCAGTTCTCCGGGGAGGGGCAGGTTTCTGGGGACGGGCAGAGGGGTGGGCCTGGCGGGTGTGGATGTCTAGCTGTCGTGGTGTATGGAACATGCAGTTACAGTGGAGACAGCTGTGTGTGGGGCCGTACACTCTTTTACTCTTTGAGACTTGGCTTTTCAACATGGCCAGGTACTGCTTCTGGTGTTTGGTCTTGATGTGATTCTCTAGGAAATAACAATCAGTAAAGGAGATGGTGCAGTGTGGACAAGGAAAGAACTGAGGAGAATTACCTGAGAGTGAGGGATAGAAGAGATGGGTATGATAAGAGGAGGGAAAAGGGGAGACCATAATGGTAAATGTAATTTTCCTCAATCAATAGTCCTTGCCGATATTAATATGAATGTTCCAGTAATCATCACCCATTTAAACTGCACTGTTGGGAGTAGACTGGAGTATGTTAAACAGTATGTCCTGCCTCCATGGTTGTCTTTATCCTTCCTGTCATCTGTCACCTCCTTCACCAAACACACTTTAATGTCTCTCAGAAGTGTCTTAACCACCACCTTATGGATCAGAAAGATACAGAAACTACAAGTATGCATTAACAAACTTAATGATCTTGCCACAATACTAGGAACATTAGAAAACACTAATCCTACTTACCTCAGCCAACCTGGTTAGCACTACCACAGGATCCTTGTGGAGTGGACTAGAATCTGAATGATGAGTTGAACTGGTGCTATTTGAGAGGGCTTGGGTACAATCGGATTCATCTCTGCCGGTGGAGTCATCACCGGACTGTGGGTCATGTTCAGTTTATGTTATACCCAGTTTTCCATGGTGTTTAGTCCCCTTGATTTTTTGTACAGTGGTTTAGTTTTTGCACGTTGTTTCATCTTCATCTTGTTGACTAAAATGCCTCTAATATCCTCCTTACTGGCATTCTGAGTGAAAAGAGAAGCAGAGTGTCAGTGAGCATCAGCCTTACCAAGACGAGCTAGACTAGGTCAGGGACCACAAGGAAAACTCTTCTCAAGGCACTTCAATATTTTAGTGACTTTTTCGTAGCAGGTTAGGAGACTGGTTAAGGTTAGAAAAATGCTCTCCTTACCGGCTACGAAAATCACTTTCTTTTCATGGCACTTTGATACAGTGTATCCCAGGACCATTACAGCCTATACACCCAACACTGCAGACTTAGGCTGCTAGGCAATGATGATAACACACAATTATGGATAATTAGCCAAAAGTGGAATCATTCAACTAACAAGGCTAGTAGTCTTAAATTACCATAAATTAATGTCCCAGGCATTTATTTTATTAAATCACTCTACATAATAGGCCATTATTAGAGACAGGCTTCTATTTGAGCAAGTAATCTACACTGAACAAAAATAAACGCAAAAATGTTGGTCCTATGTTTCATGAGCTGAAATAATAGATCAAATTTTCCATATGTAGAAAAAGATTCTCAAAAAAAGGTTGCACAAATTTGTTTTACATCCCTGTTAGTGAGCATTTCTCCGTTGCCAAGATAACCCATCCACCTGACAGGTGTAGCACATCAGGAAGCTGATTAAACAGCATGAATATATTTACATTTTAGTCATTTAGCAGACACTCTTATCCCATAGTTTATTTCTCCGTGGGAATTGAGCCCACAACCCTGGTGTTGAAAGCACCCTGCTCAACCAACTGAGACACACGGACCATACACATCATTACACAGTTGCACCTTGAGCTGGGGACAATAAAAGGCCACTAAAAGGTGTGTCATACAACAATGCCACAGGTGTCTCAAGTTGAGGGAGCTTGCAATTGGCATGCTGACTGCAGGAATGTTAATTTAATCTGCCTCATCCAACCAGTCTCACAACCGCAGACCATGTGTAACCACACCAGCCCAGAACATCCACATCCAGCTGCGGGATTGTCTGAGACAAGCTACTGGACAGCTGATGAAACTATGGGTTTGCGCAACCAAAGAAATTCTGCACAAACTGTCAGAAACCGTCTCAGGGAAGTGCATCTGCTTGCTTGTCGTCCTCATCAGGGTCTCGACCTGACCGCAGTTGGGCATCGTAACCGACTTCTGTGGGCAAATGCTCACCTTCGATGGCTACTGGCACGCTGGAGAAGTGTGCTTGTGTCAACATGCCCCATGGTGGCGGTGGGGTTATGGTATGGACAGGCATAAACTACAGACAACGAACATAATTGCATTTTATCAATGGCAATTTGAATGCACAAGGATACCGTGACGAAATCCTGAGGCCCATTGTCGTGCCATTCATCCGCCACCTTCACCTCATGTTTCCGCACAGCCCCACGACGTAAGGATCGGTACACAATTCCTAGAAGTCGAAAATGTCCCAGTTCTTCCATAGCCTGCATATGCACTAGATATGTCACCAATTGAGCATGTTTGGAATGCTCTGGATCGTTGTGCACAACAGGGTGTTCCAGTTTCCGCCAAGATCCAGCAACTTCGCACAGACATTGAAGAGGAGTGGGACAACATTCCACAGGCCACAATCAACAGCCTGATCACCTCTATATGAAAATGTCACACTGCATGATGCAAATGGTGGTCACACCAAATACAGACTGGTTTTCTGATCCACGCCCTTACCTTTTTCTTTTGTATGTATATGTGAACAGACAATTCTGTATTCCCAGTCATGTGAAATTCATAGATTAGGGCCCAATGAATTTATTTCAAATGACTGATTTCCTTAACTCAGTAAAATCTTTGAAAATGTGGTATTTTCTTAATGCACACAGCTTTGCATAGTTGTTTAATTGCAGAATTTTTATAAATTTCTTCATTTCCTGAACTAGTGTTATCACTTACACACTAACATTTTAGTCTTAATATGCCTCTTAACATTTTTAAAATTCTTCGACAAATAATTATTTGAAAATACATTTTCGGCGATTATTACTTTCGCAACTAGCAGTTTCTTACTGGCGATAAAAACAAGTCAATACTGAATAATTTAAAAGTACCAAATCAAACATTAAACTAAGTAAAACAATTCATTTTAACCACTTAAACTAATTTAGACCTGACATGTGGACGCTCTGGCCGAGGAGTAGGGTTGATCCGAGCCTTCTGAACTCACAACGACAGTCAAACACCCAAGCTAACTGCCTAAAGTTAGCTAGCTTGCTAGTTACTTCCAGACATAAATGAGAGAACACCGCACTCTGACCATTTTACTTGACCTAGCAGAGCTGGTTAGGCGGTTTTCATGTTATCCAGAGCGTTGGCGACTGTAACTGTGCTGCTGGAAACAATTTAATTAAATGTTTTTGCTGATGTTTACCGACACAACGGGTGTTGAGCGTTCGTAAATGCATCAGTTATTCTGCGCTCTGGCACACACACCGCTCGCCTCGCAAAATACATGTACACATACATGTTATTCAATCATTGCACCCGATAGCCAGAGCGAATTTACGAACGCCTATAGTCTTGTTGATTGATCGAATTCCCGATCTGAACAAGGCGCTGTTCCTAGGCCGTCATTGCAAATACGAATTTGTTCTTAACTGACTTGCCTAGTTAAATAATAAAAGAGAATATAACTAGTCTATCTCAACTGTCGCCTCCCTTCCACTAAAAATAAAACATGCACAAGAAGAGGTGTGTCATCTTTCTTGCACTTTTAATATTGGCACTTACTCCTCACCAGGGCAGTGTTCCCTTAAAAAAATAACAAGAGCAAATTAAAAATGTAAAAAAAAAAACAAGTGTTAAACACATAAACAAATACAAGACAAGCACAATGTAAACAGTCTAATAATGCTTGTGACCAGACTCAAGCGTAGCTGAAGATAGTGTTACAATTTGCCTTAATTAGGTGCAATGCTACTAAACAAGAAAGCTGTTATTTGTTATAACAACCAAGTTAAATCCTTCATTTGAAACAAAATCAATTTAAACATATGAAATGTGTCAAAAGTGTTGCTTTGCTTAATATGTTCTCCATAAGCCTCACAATAGGAAAATACACAACAGGATTGTTAGTTGTAGGCCTGGGAGTTCAAAGGCAGAAGAACCGGAGGCAGATGAGCAGAGAAACAAATACAACAACCGATAAAGAACTATGTAACAGGTCCTGTGAATGAACATGCACAAATATATACTTAGGGTTATGAGTTAATATCAGACACGTAGCTTAAAAGCCAGCCATATATTAAGTTACAATTAATATTACTCCTCATTACTACCATGATATAAAAAACATTGACAACAAGCATCACTTTTGAATTTTTCCCATCATGTCAATTCAATGTTGCACCTTCTGTCTCTTGTTTTTAATGGTAATGTTTGATTGTCACCTTTTGGGGTATAAAGCACATGTTGGTTCCAACGCCAGTAGTTATCATCCCTACTTTTATTGGTCATTCCAAAAAACGACAGTGCAGTAAAAGTCTCTTGTTGTCGACTGCACTCATACCTCGATAGCGGACGCAGTCAGGATGCAACTGAATGGTTGAGCTGATATAACGTGTAGTTGTAGTGCATTTTAGAGATAGCTGGCTTGGTCACGTGAAGCGTTTGAAATATAGCGATACATAACGGAATAAAAGACCATCAATATTGAAACAGTGTAAATACAGGTATGATCCTATCAACTTCAACAGGCTCTTATATAACTTTCTCCTGTTTTGCCTTTTTCACGTTACTCCCCATCTCTCTTCTAACCTCTTAACATGTTACTACCACCCCACCACATACCCCTCTCTCTCTTACCCACTTTCTTTTTTCCTTTCTCCCCCTCTTCTCTACATAGCCATGGTGGTGAGGTGCTGATGCCCTAGCAGGCCTTTGCGCCCCCCTCCCACCCCGGGGTGTCCCCCTCCATTGCCGTGACCACAGTACTCCTGGAGATTCTGCCGTAGTGTGACCAGGGCGGACCCTAGGCAGGCGCGGTTAGGGGCCAGGATGCCCCCCGGGAGCTGGATGAGGACGGTGGCCACCCCGGCCATGCCGTCATCTGTGGGCTCCAGAGTGATGGGCCCCACCTTGAAGGTGGAGTAGGAGAAGCCCATGAGCTGGGACAAGAAGGGGTCGGAGCGGCAGAAGTGCTGGTAGCCACTGTGGGAGGACGGGTGGTGGTGGTGCGAGGCCGTGGTGTTGGCGGTGGTGGGGACATAGTGGTGGGTGTTGAGGTAATGCAGGGGCAGGTGCTGCCCACTGTTGCCCCCTCCACCCAGGGTAAGGTGGTGGTGGACGGTGGGGCCGGAGCCTGGCTCGTGTTTGTAGGAGATGGCTCCAGCTCGCCCCCTCTGGCCAACTACAATGCCCCCCAGCTTGCCTGTACGTGCATGGGCCAGGGACACGGCATTGCCCCCCACCCCTCCGCCCCCTGTGGAGGGCAGGTAGATGAGCTGGGGCTCCTCTGGCTCCAAATAGACAGTGAGCTTGGCAAAGGGCCTGGACGCCATCTTCGTCATTTCCTGGATATGACGCCTCTGCTCTCGGCGGAAGTCCATGAACTGCTTGATCTTCCAGAGGAGGACGCAGACAGAGAGGAAGAGGAAGAAGCAGGAGAAGAAAACAGAAAAGAAGACGAACAGGTCGATGTGAGCCTGGTCTTGGCGGAGGAAGAGCAGGCCCTGGGACTCGCCCCGTCTCTCCTCGGTGCCTACACCGCGCAGGGCGATGTAGAAGCGGCTGGACTTCAGGGAGTGGACCTCATGGGGGAAGGTGATGACCACGCGGTCACGAACACCTCGAACAATCAGTACCGTCTGGGGCTTCCACACCGTGATGTAGGAGATGAGCCCCTCCGTCTTGGCCTCCCGTACCTCCCTGTCCGCCCCCTGGGGCTTGGCGTGGAGCTGCAGGGGGGTGTTGGGGAGCATGGGCCCAGCCAGGCTGGATGAGGAGTTGGCATAGACCTTCAAAGGTGATGGAGGCGTCTCCTTATCCCCCCCGCCCGCCCCACCTCGGGCCGCCGACTCGTCCTCGATCTTGATGGCGTGGATGCCTGTGTGGCGGTCCACTTCTACGATGAAGGTGTCGTGGGAGTTGGACACGTACACCTCCACCTCCCCGAAGGTCACGTCGATGGTGACCCGGATGTCCACGTTGGTGAACTTTGGCTGGGCAGCGAAGAAGACGGTGCGTCCCTTGGGCAGATTGCGGATGGTGGGGTCGTGGAAGCAATTTGTCTGAGAGGTGGGGTCGAAGCAGCACTCATTGTCCACGTTGAACTGCCGGTAGCACTGACGGCCGTTTACCGGTGTGCCATTGAAGGAGTCTTTGCACTTGGCGCACTGCGTGGAGGATTCCAGATAGGGAGAAGAAACAAGAAATACAAGTGCATGTAAGTACTGTGCTTATTGTCTGTATATGGATGTGATCTTTACAACCAGGAATATCAAGGCATCCTTATTCAGAACTCCCCCTGCTGTATCAGTATACCTGCTTGTAAACTGTGTCTAGTGCCTGCACCATCCTATCCATACCTGTGTTCTGTAGCAGTCCTTCCTGTCGCTCTGCGGGCTGCTGAGGCAGGAAGAGGTCTCTGTGTTGTTCTGACATGGGCAGCCTGTGCCGTCATGTTCATTACACGTGTCCGCATGGCCATTACACTGACACCTGCAGGTGGGAGGAACAAAGAGCATTTCAGTTTTCTGTGGGATTCAGCCCTCCAAAGTGCTTTTTACAGAATCACACCTTCATCAAGAACACTCTTCTGAAGTGCACAGTTTGGAAATGGGCGCCGGAAGGAAAATGGCGGCGGAAGAAATGGCAGCCCAACCAATTGTGCAATTAAGTGTTTCGTTATGTGTAACTTATTTTGTACATAATGTTTCTGCCACCGTATCGTACGGCAAAAAAGAGCGTCTGGATATCAGGACAGCGATCACTCACATTGGATTAGACAAAGACAGGACATACTCCGAACACCTGACAAGGCCAACATCCCAGTTATTGGCAAGAGGAAGAGACGCAGGTACAGAGGACACAGAGCGGGGTGCCTCGTAAGGATCCGCAGAAAGCGAGTGGGAAAGCAGCCGTTACCATCAATATTACTCGCCAACGTGCAATCATTGGACAAAAAATTATACGAGGTACGATCACAAATATCCTACCAACAGGACATCAAAAACTATAATATCTTATGTTTCACGGAATCGTGGCTGAATGATGACATGGACATTCAGCTAGCACACGAGGGGGGGGGGGGGGATCTGTGAATATTTGTGAACAACAGCTGGTGCACGAAATCTAAGGAAGTCTCTAGATTTTGCTCCCCTGAAGTAGAGTATCTTATGATAAATTGCAGACCACACTATTTGCCAAGAGAGTTTTCAGCTCTACTTTTCGTGGCTGTTTATTTACCACCACAGACAGATGCTGGCACTAAGACCGCACTCAATGAGCTGTATAAGGAAATAAGCAAACAGGAAACCGCTCACCCAGAGGCGGCGCTCCTAGTGGCCGGCAACTTTAATGCAGGGAAATTAAATCAGTTCCACCTAATTTCTATCAACATGTTAAATGTGCAACCAGAGGAAAAAAAAAAATCTAGATCACCTGTACTCCACACACAGAGAAGCATACAAAGCTCTCCACCGCCCTCCATTTGGTAAATCCGACCACAACTCTATCCTCCTGATTCCTGCTTACAAGCAAAAATTAAAGCAGGAAGCACCACTGACTCGGTCTATAAAAAAAGTGGTCAGATGAAGCAGATGCTAAACTACAGGACTGTTTTGCTATCACAGACTGGAACATGTTCCGGAATTCTTCCATTGAGGAGTACACCACATCAGTCACTGGCTTTATCAATAAGTGCATCGAGGACGTCGTCCCCAAAGTGACTGTACGTACATACCCCAAACAGAAGCCATGGATAACAGGCAATATTCGCACTGAGCTAAAGGGTAGAGCTGCCGCTTTCAAGGAGCGGGACTCTAACCCAGAAGCTTATAAGAAATCCTGCTATGCCCTCCGACGAACCATCAAATAGGCAAAGCGTCAATACAGGGCTAAGATTGAATCGTACTACACCGGCTCAGACGTTTGTCTTGTGTGGCAGGGCTGGCAAACTATTACAGACTACAAAGGGAAGCACAGCCGCGAGCTGCCCAGTGACACGAGCCTATCAGATGAGCTAAATCACTTCTATGTTTGCATTGAGGCAAGCAACACTAAGGCATGCATGACAGCATCAGCTGTTCCGGACGACTGTGTGATCACGCTCTTCGTAGCCGACGTGAGTAAGACCTTTAAACAGGTCAACATACACAAGGCTGCGGGGCCAGACGGATTACCAGGACGTGTGCTCTGGGCATGTGTTGACCAACTGGCAGGTGTCTTCACTGACATTTTCAACATGTCCCTGATTGAGTCTGTAATACCAACATGTTTCAAGCAGACCACCATAGTCCTTGTGCCCAAGAGCACTAAGGTAACATGCCTAAATGACTACAGACCCGTAGCACTCAAGTCCATAGCATGAAGTGCTTTGAAAGGCTGGAAATGGCTCACATCAACACCATTATCCCAGAAACCCTAGACCCACTCCAATTTCCATACTGCCCAAACAGATCCACAGATGATGCAATCTTTATTTCACTCCACACTGCCTTTTCCAACCTGGACAAAAGGAACAACTATGTGAGAATGCTATTCATTCACTATAGCTCAGCGTTCAACACCACAGTGCCCTCAAAGCTCATCACTAAGCTAAGGATCCTGGGACTAAATACCTCCCTCTGCAACTGGATCCTGGACTTCCTGACGGGCCGCCCCCAGGTGGTGAGGGTAGGTAGCAACACATCTGCCATGCTGATCCTCAACACTGGAGCCCCCCAGGGGTGCGTGCTCAGTCCCCTCCTGTACTCCCTGTTCACCCACGACTGTGTGGCCAGGCACGACTCCAACACCATCATTACGTTTGCAGACAACACAACAGCGGTAGGCCTGATCACCGACAAGAGACAACCTATGAGATCCCTATGAGACAGCCTATAGGGAGGAGGTCAGAGACCTGGCCGGGTGGTGCCAGAATAACAACCTATCCTTCCATGTAACCAAGACTAAGGAGATGATTGTGGACTACAGGAAAAGGAAGACCGAGCACGCCCCCATTCTCATCGACGGGGCTGTAGTGGAGCAGGTTGAGAGCTTCAAGTTCCTTGGTGTCCACAACACCAACAAACTAAAATGGTCCAAACTAGAGGTCGAGCGATTAATTAGGGCCGATTTCAAGTTTTCATAACAATCGGTAATCGGCATTTTTGGACACAGATTATGGCCGATTACATTGCACTCCATGAGGAGACTGCGTGGCAGGCTGACTACCTGTTAAGCGAGTGCAGCAAGGAGCCACGGTAAGTTGCTAGCTAGCATTAAACCTATCTTATAAAAAACAATCAATCAATCTTAACATAATCACTAGTTAAACTAGTAATATCATCAACCATGTGTGGTTAACTAGCTTGACCTGCGTTGCATATGGTGTGATGTGGTGCTTGTTCATTTATCATCGAATCACAGCCTACGTCGCCAAATGGGTGATGATTTAACAAGCGCATTCGCGAAAAAAGCACTGTCGTTGCACCAATGTGTACCTAACCATAAACATCAATGCCTTTCTTAAAATCAATACACAAGTATATATTTTTAAACCTGCATATTTAGTTAATATTGCCTGCTAACATGAATTTATTTTAACTAGGGAAATTGTGTCCCTTCTTTTGTGTTCTGTGCAAGCAGAGTCAGGGTATAATGCAGCAGTTTGGGCCGCCTGGCGAACTGTGTGAAGACCATTTCTTCCTAACAAAGACCGTAATTAATTTGCCAGAATTGTACATAATTATGACATAACATTGACGGTTGTGCAATGTAACAGCAATATTTAGACTTATGGATGCCACCCGTTAGATAAAATACGGAACGGTTCCGTATTTCACTGAAAGAATAAACATTTTGTTTTTCGAAATGATAGTTTCCGGATTTGACCATATTAATGACCTAAGGCTCGTATTTCTGTGTGTTATTATATTATAATTAAATCTATGATTTGATATTTGATAGAGCAGTCTGACTGAGCGGTGGTAGGCAGGAGCAGGCTTTAAGCATTCATTCAAACAGCACTTTCCTGCATTTGCCAGCAGCTCTTCGCTGTGCTTCAAGCATTGCTCTGTTTATGACTTCGAGTCTATCAACTCCCGAGATTAGGCTGGCAATACCATAGTGCCTATAAGAACATCCAATAGTCAAAGGTATATGAAATACAAATGGTATAGAGAGAAATAGTCCTATAATTCCTATAATAACGACAGCCTAAAACTTCTTACCTGGGAATATTGAAGATTCATGTTAAAAGGAACCACCAGCTTTCATATGTTCTCATGTTCTGAGCAAGGAACATAAACGTTAGCTTTTTTACATGGCACATATTGCACTTTTACTTTCTTCTCCAACACTTTGTTTTTGCCTGTTTTAAACCAAATTGAACATGTTTCATTATTTATTTGAGACTAAATTGATTTTATTGATGTATTATATTAAGGTAAAATAAAAGTGTTCATTCAGTATTGTTGTAATTGTCATTATTACAAATATATATAAAAAATACAATTAAAATAAATAACATTTAAATCGGCATCGGCTTTTTTGGTCCTCCAATTATCGGTATCGGCATTGAAAAATCATAGTCGGTCGACCTCTAGTCCAAACACACCAAGACAATCGTGAAGAGGGCACAACAAAGCCTATTTGCCCTCAGGAAACTAAAAAGATTTGTCATGGGTCCTGAAATCCTCAAAAGGTTCTACAGCTTCAACATCGAGAGCATCCTGATTGGTTGCATCACTGCCTGGTAATGCAACTGCTCGGCCTCCGACCGCAAGGTACTACAGAGGGTAGTGCGTACGGCCCAGTGCATCACTGGGGCTAAGCTGCCTGCTGTCCAGGACCTCTACAGCAGGCAGTATCAGAGGAAGGCCCTAAAAATTGTAAAAGACCCCAGCCATAGACACACTGTTCTCTCTACTACTGTAAGGCAAGCTGTACCAAAGTGCCAAGTCTAGGACCAAAAGACTTCCCAACAGTTTTTACCCCCAAGCCATAAGACTCCTGAAAAGGTAATCAAATGGCTACCTGGACTATTTGCATATTGTGCCCCTCCCCAGCCCCTCTTTTACGCTGCTGCTATCATATATGCATAGTCACTTTAACTATACATTCATTCATGTACATACTACCTCAAATCAGCCCGACTAACCGGTGCCCCCGCACATTGGCTACCCGGACTATCTGATTTGTGTCCCACCACCCGCCAACCCCTCTTTTACGCTACTGCTACTCTCTGTTTATCATATATGCAGTCACTTTAACCATACCTACATGTACAGTGGGGCAAAAAAGTATTTAGTCAGCCACCAATTGTGCAAGTTCTCCCACTTAAAAAGATGAGGCCTGTAATTTTCATCATAGGTACACTTCAAATATGACAGACAAAATGAGAAAAAAAAATCCAGAAAAATTCATTGTAGGATTTTTAATGAATTTATTTGCAAATTATGGTGGAAAAGAAGTATTTGGTCACCTACAAACAAGCAAGATTTCTGTCTCTCACAGACCTGTAACCTCTTCTTTAAGAGTCTCCTCTGTCCTCCACTCGTTACCTGTATGAATGGTACCTGTTTGAACTTGTTATCAGTATAAAAGACACCTGTCCACAACCTCAAACAGTCACACTCCAAACTCCACTATGGCCAAGACCAAAGAGCTGTCAAAGGACACCAGAAACAAAATTGTAGACCTGCAACAGGCTGGGAAGACTGAATCTGCAATAGGTAAGCAGCTTGGTTTGAAGAAATCAACTGTGGGAGCAATTATTAGGAAATGGAAGACATACAAGACCACTGATAATCTCCCTCGATCTGGGGCTCCACGCAAGATCTCACCCCGTGGGGTCAAAATGATCACAAGAACGGTGAGCAAAAATCCCAGAACCACACGGGGGGACCTAGTGAATGACCTGCAGAGAGCTGGGACCAGCCAGTACATGTCCAGGCCCGTCTGAAGTTTGCTAGAAAGCATTTGGATGATCCAGAAGAAGATTGGGAGAATGTCATATGCTCAGATGAAACCAAAATATAACTTTTTGGTAAAAACTCAAATCGTCGTGTTTGAAGGACAAAGAATGCTGAGTTGCATCCAAAGAACACCATACCTACTGTGAAGCATGGGGGTGGAAACATCATGCTTTGGGGCTGTTTTTCTGCAAGGGGACCAGGACGACTGATCCGTGTAAAGGAAAGAAGGAATGGGGCCATGTATCGTGTATCCATCAGCAAGGGCATTGAAGATGAAACGTGGCTGGGTCTTTCAGCATGACAATGATCCCAAACACACCGCCCGGGCAACGAAGGAGTGGCTTCGTAAGAAGCATTTCAAGGTCCTGGAGTGGCCTAGCCAGTCTCCAGATCTCAACCCCATAGAAAATCTTTGGAGGGAGTTGAAAGTCCGTGTTGCCCAGCAACAGCCCCAAAACATCACTGCTCTAGAGGAGAACTGCATGGAGGAATGGGCCAAAATACCAGCAACAGTGTGTGAAAACCTTGTGAAGACTTACAGAAAACATTTGACCTCTGTCATTGCCAACAAAGGGTATATAACAAAGTATTGAGATAAACTTTTGTTATTGACCAAATACTTATTTTCCACCATAATTTGCAAAAACATTCATTAAAAATCCTACAATGTGATTTTCTGGATTTTTTCTTCTCATTTTGTCTGTCATAGTTGAAGAGTACCTATGATGAAAATTACAGGCCTCTCATTTTTTTTAAGTGGGAGAACTTGCACAATTGGTGGCTGACTAAATACTTTTTTGCCCCACTGTACATACTACCTCAATCAGCCCGACTAACCGGTGCCTGTATATAGCCTTGCTGCTATTATAGCCTTGCTACTATTATTTTTCACTGTTTTTTTTACCGTTGTTTTTATTTCTTCACTTATCTATTGTTCACCTAATACCTTTTTTTACTTAGAAATTGCATTGTTGTTTAGAGCCTGTAAGTAAGCATTTCACTGTAATACCTGTTGTATTCGGTGCATGTGACAAATAAACTGATTTGATTCGGATGGGTGTGAACACCAAAATATGGCTCCATGTCCCTTTCATCCATTAAGCAGTGGTGTAAAGTACTGAAGTACTACTTAAGTATTTTTTTGTGGCATCTGTATTTTTCTTTACTATTTATATTTTTGACAACTTTTACATTCCTAAAGAAAATGTACTTTTACACCTTACATTTTCCCCGACACTCAAAAGTACTCGTTACATTTTGAATGCTTAGCAGTACACAAAAATGGTCAAATTTCGCACACTAAACAGAGAACATCTCTGGTCATCCCTACTGCCTCTGATCGGACAGACTCACTAAACAGAGAACATCCCTGGTCATCCCTACTGCCTCTGATCGAACAGACTCACTATACAGAGAACATCTCTGGTCATCCCTACTGCCTCTGATCGGACAGACTCACTAAACAGAGAACATCTCTGGTCATCCCTACTGCCTCTGATCGGACAGACTCACTAAACAGAGAACATCTCTGATCATCCCTACTGCCTCTGATCGGACAGACTCACTAAACAGAGAACATCTCTGGTCATCCCTACTGCCTCTGATCGGACAGACTCACTAAACAGAGAACATCTCTGATCATCCCTACTGCCTCTGATCGGACAGACTCACTAAACAGAGAACATCTCTGGTCATCCCTACTGCCTCTGATCGGACAGACTCACTAAACAGAGAACATCTCTGGTCATCCCTACTGCCTCTGATCGGACAGACTCACTAAACAGAGAACATCTCTGATCATCCCTACTGCCTCTGATCGGACAGACTCACTAAACAGAGAACATCTCTGGTCATCCCTACTGCCTCTGATCGGACAGACTCACTATACAGAGAACATCTCTGATCATCCCTACTGCCTCTGATCGGACAGACTCACTAAACAGAGAACATCTCTGGTCATCCCTACTGCCTCTGATCGGACAGACTCACTAAACAGAGAACATCTCTGATCATCCCTACTGCCTCTGATCGGACAGACTCACTAAACAGAGAACATCTCTGGTCATCCCTACTGCCTCTGATCGGACAGACTCACTATACAGAGAACATCTCTGATCATCCCTACTGCCTCTGATCGGACAGACTCACTAAACAGAGAACATCTCTGGTCATCCCTACTGCCTCTGATCGGACAGACTCACTAAACAGAGAACATCTCTGGTCATCCCTACTGCCTCTGATCGGACAGACTCACTAAACAGAGAACATCTCTGATCATCCCTACTGCCTCTGATCGGACAGACTCACTAAACAGAGAACATCTCTGGTCATCCCTACTGCCTCTGATCGGACAGACTCACTATACAGAGAACATCTCTGATCATCCCTACTGCCTCTGATCGGACAGACTCACTAAACAGAGAACATCTCTGGTCATCCCTACTGCCTCTGATCGGACAGACTCACTAAACAGAGAACATCTCTGATCATCCCTACTGCCTCTGATCGGACAGACTCACTAAACAGAGAACATCTCTGGTCATCCCTACTGCCTCTGATCGGACAGACTCACTAAACAGAGAACATCTCTGATCATCCCTACTGCCTCTGATCGGACAGACTCACTAAACACAAATGCTTTTTTAAATGATGTCAGTGTTGGAGTGTGAACCTGGCTATCCGTAAATAAAAGAAAAAAAGAAAATTGTGCCACCTGGTTTGCTTAATATAAGAAATGTTAACTTATTCATACTTTTGATAATCAAGTATATTTTAGCAAGCACATTTACTGTTGATACTTAAGTATATTTAAAACCAAATACTTTTACTCAAGTAGTATTTTACTGGGCGACTTTCACTTTTACTCGAGTCATTTTCTATTAAGATATCTATACTTTTACTCAAGTATGAGATTTTTGTACTTTTTCCACCACTGATTACAAGTGAATTAGATGTGGCTAGTTCATTTTAAAGGAATCACTACTCACTTGTCACAGTTCCCCTGCAATAGGAAGTAGCCGCTGAGGCAGCTCTCACACTTGTCCCCCACGCTGTTGTTCTGGCAGCTCACACAAACCGCTGAGTCCTCTGTAGGACCCTCCGACACCCACTGAACAATCTGATAAAGGAGAGGGAGTTCAACAAGAGAATTGCAGTTAAATGACATCCAAGGTGGTATACCCGTTCCTACACAGTGAGTTTCTGGCTTGCACATAAATCTCTTTAATTACTTGTTACTTTTATTTCTTATCCATATTTTTTTTAAACTGCATTGTTGTTTAGGGGCTCGTAAGTAAGCATTTCACTGTAAGGTCCACACCTGTTGTATTCGGCACATGTGACTAATAAAATTTGATATGACCACAAAAGATGTTGTTGATCAGATCCAAAGTAATCCATGAATAAACTCGAAGCAAGTTGGAAAGAACATATAAAGAAGTAAAACAGACAGTGAGTCACTTACTCTGTCTGGGTCCAGAGGGTGGTCTTGGGGGTGGTCTAACGCCCTCTTGTGTTCGTCCCGGGACAGACACACTGCGCTGTTACCCCTGCAGAACTCCCGACAGGGGCGGCACGTCCCCCCGCCCACCGCCAACCCCACATACAGGGGCTTACACTTCTCACAGTGATCACCCTGGAACAGGAGAGAGAGAGAGCCACAAACATCCGTATATGATACACTGAATGAACTGAGAATCTGACCTGGGACCAGCACCAGTGTGTCACTAGTGTTTTGGCACTCAAGATACACACTGGGCTGTGACATACATAATCTTACAGTTGATGTGCTGAAATACTGGGTGTGTGTGTATATATGTGTGTGTGTCTGCCCCACTCACCATAGTGTTGTTTTTACACTCCAGACACTTGTCAGGCTCAGACACTCCTTTACAGTTGCTGTGTTTGTTACAGCGACACTGAGACGAGCAGTTGTCCCCCACAAAGCCAAAGTGACACTGACACACTCCCGGGGACACACAGGTCCCGTTGGCACAGCCCTGAGCACAGACTGGCTCACACTGGCCTGACGCACTGCAGAGAGGGAGTAGAGAGAAAGAGGAGAAACTTAAACAGATACTATGTATGTATGTATGTATGTATGTATGTGTATGTCTACTGAATTTGTAGCTCTGTTTGTTTCCAAGTTTTAATGTCACATGCACAAGTACAGTGAAATAACTTTCTTGCAAACTCAAAACCCAACAATGCAATAATCAATGTATTACTAGAAAAAAAGACGAGAAATAAGAAATATGAAATACACAAAGTAAGCACTAAGGATACTATATACAAGAAATATTTAGAAAGTCTGTTCCAATACCATATTTACATGTGCAGGGATACTGGAGTGATGGAGGTAGATATGTATAGGGATAAGGTGACTGACTAGGCAAAAGGATATAAGATAAACAGAGTAGCAGCAGCTTGTATGTGAGTGAGTGGGAGGGTGTGTAGAGTCAGTATAAATGTATGTGCATTTTATGTGTGAGAAGGCAGATGATGGTGTGTGTGTGTGTGTGTGTGTTGGAGTGACAGTGTGAGTGTGTAGGTCCCTGCGAGTGTGCTTAGAGACAGTGCAAATATTGAAATAGAATGTCAATAAAGATACAAGACAAACTCAGTCTGTGTAGCTATTCTGTTAGCTAATTATCAGGCTTATTGTTTGGGGATAGAAGCTGTTTAAGAGCCTGTTGGTGTCAGACTTGATGCATCGGTACCACTTGCTGTGCGGAAGCAGAGAGAATAGTCTATGGTTGGAGTCTAACAATTTTTCGGGCCTTCCTTCCACACCTCCTGATAAAGATGTCCTGGATGGCAGGGAGCTCGGTCCCAGTGATGTATTGGGCTGTCCGCACAACCCTTTGTAGTGCCATACGATCAAGGTCGGTGCTATTGCCATACCAAGCAGTGATGCAGCCAGTCAAGATGCTCTCAATGATACAGCTGTAGAACCTTCTCAGGATACTATGTATGTATACCAACTGAATATGTAGCTGTGTTTGCAGGACAGGTGGAGTGATAGTACTGATGATTGTGATGATGATGAGGTTGTGTGTGTATAGCTGTGGAGGTATCCAAGTGCTGCTACTTCTGCCGTTAATGATGATTGTGACGTGTGGCTTCCTACCGGCTGAGAACGTAGCCCTGCTTGCAGGTGCAGTGGTATCCCTGGGTCAGGTCATGGCAGTCCTGGGTGATGTTACAGTGGTGGTGGCCGTTGGCACACTCATCCTCCTCTGGGCAGTGGAGAAAGGACCAGCTGCTGTTTCCCTGGGGACACACTCCCTCACTCACACCTGACACACACGGGGGGAATGTCGGACAATAAAGTTGTATTCTATAAAGCTCATATTTTATTCTCTCTCTCTCATATATATATATATATATACATACACACACACAGTGCCTTGCGAAAGTATTCGGCCCCCTTGAACTTTGCGACCTTTTGCCACATTTCAGGCTTCAAACATAAAGATATAAAACTGTATTTTTTTGTGAAGAATCAACAACAAGTGGGACACAATCATGAAGTGGAACGACATTTATTGGATATTTCAAACTTTTTTAACAAATCAAAAACTGAAAAATTGGGCGTGCAAAATTATTCAGCCCCCTTAAGTTAATACTTTGTAGCGCCACCTTTTGCTGCGATTACAGCTGTAAGTCGCTTGGGGTATGTCTCTATCAGTTTTGCACATCGAGAGACTGAATTTTTTTCCCCATTCCTCCTTGCAAAACAGCTCGAGCTCAGTGAGGTTGGATGGAGAGCATTTGTGAACAGCAGTTTTCAGTTCTTTCCACAGATTCTCGATTGGATTCAGGTCTGGACTTTGACTTGGCCATTCTAACACCTGGATATGTTTATTTTTGAACCATTCCATTGTAGATTTTGCTTTATGTTTTGGATCATTGTCTTGTTGGAAGACAAATCTCCGTCCCAGTCTCAGGTCTTTTGCAGACTCCATCAGGTTTTCTTCCAGAATGGTCCTGTATTTGGCTCCATCCATCTTCCCATCAATTTTAACCATCTTCCCTGTCCCTGCTGAAGAAAAGCAGGCCCAAACCATGATGCTGCCACCACCATGTTTGACAGTGGGGATGGTGTGTTCAGCTGTGTTGCTTTCACGCTAAACATAACGTTTTGCATTGTTGCCAAAAAATTCAATTTTGGTTTCATCTGACCAGAGCACCTTCTTCCACATGTTTGGTGTGTCTCCCAGGTGGCTTGTGGCAAACTTTAAACAACACTTTTTATGGATATCTTTAAGAAATGGCTTTCTTCTTGCCACTCTTCCATAAAGGCCAGATTTGTGCAATATACGACTGATTGTTGTCCTATGGACAGAGTCTCCCACCTCAGCTGTAGATCTCTGCAGTTCATCCAGAGTGATCATGGGCCTCTTGGCTGCATCTCTGATCAGTCTTCTCCTTGTATGAGCTGAAAGTTTAGAGGGACGGCCAGGTCTTGGTAGATTTGCAGTGGTCTGATACTCCTTCCATTTCAATATTATCACTTGCACAGTGCACCTTGGGATGTTTAAAGCTTGGGAAATATTTTTGTATCCAAATCCGGCTTTAAACTTCTTCACAACAGTATCTCGGACCTGCCTGGTATGTTCCTTGTTCTTCATGATGCTCTCTGCACTTTTAACGGACCTCTGAGACTATCACAGTGCAGGTGCATTTATACGGAGACTTGATTACACACAGGTGGATTGTATTTATCATCATTAGTCATTTAGGTCAACATTGGATCATTCAGAGATCCTCACTGAACTTCTGGAGAGAGTTTGCTGCACTGAAAGTAAAGGGGCTAAATAATTTTGCACGCCCAATTTTTCAGTTTTTGATTTGTTAAAAATATCCAATAAATGTCGTTCCACTTCATGATTGTGCCCCACTTGTTGTTGATTCTTCACAAAAAAATACAGTTTTATATCTTTATGTTTGAAGCCTGAAATGTGGCAAAAGGTCGCAAAGTTCAAGGGGGCCGAATACTTTCGCAAGGCACTGTATATATATACACACACACACACACACACACAGGATGAGGATCTATTATTCTATCCTATAAAAGGATATTCTCAATATCTACTTAATTCTGTTCCCCTCACCGTCGAGGCCTCCCTGCTGGCAGAGTCCAGCCCCGTTGCCCCCCCGGGCAGCACACCAGCCACACTGGGGCCAGGCGATGCATTGAGAGCACTGGGTGAGCTGAGCGCACTGGGGGGAGCAGGAGTCCCCACCAGACAGCAGACGACCACACTGACCCGCCTCACAGCGAAGAGGCACGAAGGACGGACTCACACACTGGATGAGAGGAGAGGGGGAAAGGAGGCCAGAAATATAGTATTGTTCATTTTTTTAAGCTACAATGTAGAAATATATTTTTTGCAAAACATTGACACAGATATGGCCCTACCCCGCCACCCACACACAGTCTGTCTCCGTCTTACCTGCTGCAGTGCCATGCTCCACACACAGTGCTGCCAGCCCCCGTCTGAGCCCCGGGAGCCCAGGCAGAGGTTGCAGGTGCTGAGGTGGTGGCAGGGGGGCGGGCAGGGCAGAGGAGGGGAGGACTCCACCTGCATGGGGGACACGTTGAGCAGGGCGTAGCTGAAGCACGTCCAGTCGTAGGTGGGGTTCACACTCAGGATGCGCCTGGTCTCGCCTGGGGGAACCGCAACACAAGTTGTAAGAGAGTAGTTCTCAGTTATTCCAGCCACAACTTAGTCTAGTGGTCTACCATAGACTCCTGTCCCTAGCAATAGAAGGTGAATGGAGGTGTCTCTCACCGGTGCGTTTGAACTGGCGTGTCCACATGCACTTCCCTGAGGCGGTGCACTTGGGGCAGTCGGAGGCCTCACAGCTGGTCTCAGTACAGTTGCTGGACAGGAAGAT
This sequence comes from Oncorhynchus clarkii lewisi, assembly GCF_045791955.1. NCBI lineage: Eukaryota > Metazoa > Chordata > Actinopteri > Salmoniformes > Salmonidae > Oncorhynchus > Oncorhynchus clarkii. The sequence continues at coordinate 17,628,122 of NC_092149.1, read as the reverse complement.
CTCTCTCTGGTTGATCCTGCAGTCGTGTTCTGAGGTGCAGCTGACTGTACTGCTGATGCATGCTCCCTCTGGACAGTTGGTGCACCACTTACACTGCAGAGCAGACTGGGACTGACAGAGAAGGGAGGTTAGTGTGTGTGTGTGTGTACTGTCTGAGCTGATGTTTGTGTGCATTTGCATGTGTGTATTACCTGTGAGGGGCTAGAGAAGGTCCTGGGGTGGCGTGCCAGACACTCGCTGCAGGTCTTCAGTCTGCGACACTGGTCTGGTAGACGAGGGGTGGGGGAGCAGGGAGACTGACCAATGGAACAGCCCAGTCTGAGAGACAGGGACAACACACCATAAAGAGGGAGAGAAGGGATAGTTTGTCACTAATTCTGAGAGGAAAGAATAAACATGATTACACAAAGTGACAACCCCAAGAAACACCTCCAAAATAAAAGACAGTCACAACTTGGAAACAACATAATTCCCATGATAACCATAGTTTTACCTCTCAGCAGTATCAGAGGCGGCGCAGGTACCCCTGCACCAGACACAGCTGCCTGTGGTGGTGTTGCAGGCCTCGGGCGTGGGCAGCAAGGCACAGGGGTCAGAGGGAAGGGTCAGGGTGAGAAGACGCCCCAGAGTGACCCCGTTGAACCCCCCAGAGAGGAACAGCCGCCCACCCCAGCCCACCATGGCCAGAGACACTGAACGGTTAACCGGCTCGCCCACCGCCGAGTCTGAGCGAGAGGAAGGATAATCTCCACATCATCATCAAACTGAGCATATACGCAGTGTTTTGGCTAGCCACATGTAGTGTCAGTCACACAGTTACCTGGCTGTATCCAGGTGTTACAGTTGATCTGGTACAGAGACACTGTGTTGCTGTAGTCCTCCACTCCTGTCCTCCCTCCCACGATCACCATGGTGTCTTTTATCAGGGCTGCAGCGTGGAAGAAACGGGACAGGGGCTGGGGAGAGAGAGGGAGAAAGAGAAAGAAAGTGAGAGAGGGAGAAAGAAAAAATAACGTGTTAATATAAGAAAAATTGTTAAGATATAATGATGATGTCATCAATTAAGACCAGCCTGGGAACATGTAAAAGCTGTTTAAATACCGGTTAGCTAGTTAAGCCGTGGTTGTACCTACCTTATTCCCCTGTGAGGGGACCAGTAGGGACCAGGTGAGGTTGGCATAATAGAGACTGTAGAGCTCTCCTGAGGGCTCCACTGTCTCCACATGGAAGCGGTAGCCTCCGAACACGTACACGGCGTCCGTCTGCTCGTGGTACACAGCCGAGTGGCCATACAGACCTGAAGAGAGGGTAGGACACACAGGAGTCAGTCAAGAGACAACACGGGAGGGTTAAGGGTTAATCAACAGACTGGTAAATTATGCAACATCATAAGGGACAGCAGTTTACAGTTCATGGTGTCAGAAATAACTCTTTGCTCCAACCATAATGGATGCACCTCAATCTTTATACTCTATGCCTACTTAGTGGGAGGGGTTCCACGAAAGCTGAGTAGGGACTTTCCAGATTGGCAGGTACTAAGTGAGTTAATGAGTGCAGGTGGAGGTCCTTCTGACCTGTAGGAGGTGTGCCAGTGTGGGGGGCGACGGTCCAGTTGCCAGAGTGGATGTTGAACTCCAGCAGGTGATGGTTGAAGCCGTTCTCTGGAGAGTAACCTCCGATGAGCAGCATAGAGGAGTCCCGACGCACCGTTAGAGTATGACCTGCCACCGGTGGCAGCACTGAGCTCTGTGGGGGAAGAGGACACAGACTAATTGGTTACATAGAAGTCTATAGTAAATTGAATTGTGCGGTGTAGGCTGACAGTTAACTACCAATATTTTATGTTTAGTGTTTTTTTGTTCCTATATTTTCCCAAGTAATGCAAGATGGTGGATAACTAAAACTAAACAAACCAACTCTGACCTTGTGCTGTCTCCACACCAGACTGCTGAGGTTGAGGCTCCACGTGTCCATGGCGACGCCCTTCTGCGTGACACCGCCCACCACCAGCATGAGGTTGTGAGTGGCTCCCTGGGCGTCAGAGAGAGGCTCATGACTGGCCAGGAGGGCAGAGGCGTGGTGGTAGCGGGGGCTGGGGGTGGAGCCTTCCTCCACTGAACTGGTCAGCATCTGAGTCCAGCGCCGCTCCAACACAGAGTACCTGAACCCACCAATCAACACAGAGAAATGACATGAACCCACCAATCAACACAGAGAGGGAAGAAAGACAGAGAAACTAACTGATTTGAGTTACTGGTCATTTCAAACAATTACAACAACAAAAAAAATGCTGTTTCATAAAAGGCATCTTTAAATGAACGCTAATAAAAACACAGCCATTAAAAAGTCATCCCCCCCACCTGTAGACGTTTCCCAGGATGCCCTCTGAGAGAGAGAGGCCTCCATACATCCAGAGGTTCCCCTGGGGCCCAGACACTAGAGAATGGCCCATCCGGTGGAGAAACCTGTGGGCCTGGTTCTGTGGAGGGAGGGGGAAGTTTAACCTCTTGAGTGTAGGGGGCAGTATTTTGATGTTTGGATGAAAAACATACCCAAACATACCCTATTTCTCAGGCCCAGAATCTAGAATATGCAAATAATTGTCAGATTAGGATAGAAAACACTCTAAAGTTTCCAAAACTGTCAAAATATTGTCTGTGAGTATAACAGAACTGATATTGCAGGCGAAAACCTGAGGAAATTCCACCCAGGAAGTGATGTTTTTCCTGAAACCTCTCTGATCCATTGCATGCCTTCCCTCCATTTAAATGGATATCAGCCAGATTCATTTTCCTATGGCTTCCACATGGTGTGAACAGTCTTTAGACATGGTTTCAGGCTTTTATTCAGAAAAATTAGCGAAAAAGATCACTTCGCGTCATTGGATGGCTGGGTGCCAGCAGAGTTTTGCATGCATGAGCAGCTTGGAGCAGATATTTTCTCTCTCACTCCTATAGAAAAAGCTACGGTCCGGTTGAAATATGATCGATTATTTATTGTAAAAACAACCTGAGGATTGATTATAAAAAATGTTTGACATGTTTCTACGAACTTTACGGATACTATTTGGAATTTGTGTCTGCCCTGTCGTGACCGCTCGAGCCTGTGGATTTCTGAACATAACACGCCAACCAAATGGAGGTATTTCGGATTTTAAAATAATCTTTATGGAACAAAAATAACATTTTTTGTGTAACTGGAAGTCTCGTGAGTGCAAAAAACCCGAAGATCAAAGGTAAGCGATTAATTTTATTGCTTTTCGGACTTTCGTGACCAATCTACTTTGGTGCTAGCTGTTTGTAATGTTTTGTCTGCTGAGAGAGATGTCCTTGGATAGCTTTCGCCGAAAAGCTTTTTTGAAATCTGACACGCCAGGTGGATTAACAACAAGCTAAGCTGTGTTTTGCTATATTGCACTTGTGATTTCATGAAAATTAAATATTTTCAGTAATTTAATTTGACGCCATGCAATTCAGAGGATGTTGACGAAAATGATCCCGCTAACAGGATGGGTGCGCCAAGAAGTTAACACTGTGACACTGTGGTGGGAGTGTTTTTATATATGTGTGTCCTGGTTCTTACCGCTGTGAGCTGTGTGTCCAGTAGGGTTTCCCAAACTAGGCTGCTGGAGTCCAGAGGGGTGGAGCAGTCAGAGCCGCCCCAACCGTCTGCACACACACACACTCCCAGAGACTAAAACGTACACATAGAGAGAGAGAGGGTTAACATTAGAGACACACAAGAGACTGCAATATATAGGAACAGGATAAACAAAGAGGAAAACATCAAAACACCAACAAAACAACAATGAGCATTCAAACTGTCTTGCAGTAACAGTGCTAGTGTTCAGTCCCTCTCACCAAGTTACAGGAGCCTCGGCCCTCTGCTAGCCCACAGCCCTCGGGACAGAGGGGCCTGTCGCAGTACGGTCCCCCATACCCCTGAGTACACTGGCACAGCCCCTCGCTGCACTGCGCCCCTCCCTGGCATACGGGTGACCCATCCTCCCCCGCCTCAGAAACCTGGCGACAACGCCGCACCCAGAAGGAGGCGTTGAAACCCTGAGGGCGGTCGGACGAGACGTTGGCCTCAAAGTACACAGAAATCACACCTGGGAGAGAAAAACAGAGGGATCAGAGAGGGAATCTTTCAATACTACTCATGATATTTACAGTCAGAAAATAAGTAGGAGAAAAACTTTATTTTAAAACTTTTAAAAAAATGACTAGAAGTTTTAACCTGAAGTGGCCTCTACTGTAATTGGCTGAGTCCGGGTCGTCCCACAGAACGCGCCAATCAGGTTGTGGTCCGAGTGCACCACCCCGTTGCTCAAGAAACGAGGCAGGCCATCAAACACGTAAACGTAGGAGCTCTGTGTGTGAGAGACAGAAAATACATCTCAGGCCATGGGAATGCTGGTGGCTCTGTTCACTACAGCACAATAAACATCAGTCTGTGTTGTAGGAGTTAGTGTGTAGTTAGTACTCACAGCGCACTGTGTGTAGGAGTCTGGGTGCAGGGTGAGAGCCACAGGAGGGCACAGCTCGCCCGGCTCACAGGGGACCAAGTGCTCAGAGACAGACAGGACCCACAGACAGTGGGAGAGTCCCCCCTTCCCGCCGACGCCCCCTCGCCACCCCAGGGAGGACGAGATGGGGAGTTCAGAGAGGGGTGACTGGTGGGACAGGATCACAGAGCGCCCCTGACACTGACGGAAACAGGTGCCATTATTCCTGAGGAAGAGAGAGTTGTATAAGTGATATGCATTAAGTGAGAGAAATTCAAACATTCAAATGTATAGTGAAGCAGGTTCTTAATTACAGAGCACATAGCAACTAGTTGCTGATGCACAGTACACATACTGTTCTATAAAACAGATCAGTTACAGAATGCCTATTATTTTCCCCTTGTAATGCTGCAAAACTAATTTCCTCACTGGGGATAATAAATCCATCCATCCAGAGTCCATTGTCTGTCCCACTCACCTGGGGTCTCCGTAATATCCAGGCAAGCAGGATTCACAGTGTGGTCCCTGGGTGTGGTGTGTGCAGTAGCATTGGCCTGTCTGATTGTGGCAGTAGCCCAGGAGGGGGCCTCCATGGCCGTTACACTGGCAAGGCACACAGCCCCCGCCCCCGGCCAGCGCAGAACCAAAACTCCCTGGTCGACAGTGCTCACACTGGAGACCCATTGTCCAATCTGAGGAGAAGGGAGAACGGAGAGCACATTAACTAATTAGAGAAAGTTATAACTTTTGAAATTAATAAACTACAGTCGTGGCCAAAAGTTTTGAGAATGTGAAAATTTAAATGTGTCAAAGTATGCTGCCTCAGTTTGTATGATGGCAATTTGCATATACCTCAGAATGTTATGAAGACTGATCAGAGGAATTGCAATTAACTGCAAAGTCCCTCTTTGCCATGCAAATGAACTGAATCCCCCCCAAAAAATTCCACTGCATTTCAGCCCTGCCACAAAAGGACCAGCTGACATCATGTCAGTGATTCTCTCGTTAACACAGGTGTGAGTGTTGACGAGGACAAGGCTGGAGATCACTCTGTCATGCTGATTGAGTTCGAATAACAGACTGGAAGCTTCAAAAGGAGGGTGGTGCTTGGAATCATTGTTCTTCTTCTGCCAATCATGGTTACCTGCAAGGAAACACGTGCTGTCATCATTGCTTTGCACAAAAAGGAGTTCACAGGCAAGGATATTGCTGCCAGTAAGATTGCACCCAAATCTACCATTTATCAGATCATCAAGAACTTCAAGGAGAGCGGTTCAATTGTTGTGACGAAGGCTTCAGGGCGCCCAAGAAAGTCCAGCAAGCGCCAGGACCTTCTCCTAAAGTTGATTCAGCTGGGCACCACCAGTACAGAGCTTGCTCAGGAACGGCAGCAGGCAGAAGACTTTTGGAGCCACTTCTCTCCAGGAAAAACATCAGGGACAGACTGATATTCTGCAAAGGTATAGGGATTGGACTGCTGAGGGCTGGGGTGAAGTCATTTTCTCTGATGAATCCACTTTCTTATCGTTTGGGGCATCCGGAAAAAAAGCTTGTCCGGAGAAGACAAGGTGAGCGCTACCAACAGTCCCGTGTCATGCCAACAGTAAAGCATCCTGAGACCATTCATGTGTGGGGTTGCTTCTCAGCCAATTGGCTCACTTCCAATTTTGCTTAAGAACACAGCCATGAATAAAGAATGGTACCAACACATCCTCCTAGAGCAACTTCTCCCAACCATCCAGGAACATTATGGCGACGAACAATGCCTTTTCCAGCATGATGGAGCACCTTGCCATAAGGTAAAAGTGATAACGAAGTGGCTCGGGGAACAAAACATCGATATTTTGGGTCCATGGCCAGGAAACTCCCCAGACCTTAATCCCATTGAGAACTTGTGGTCAATCCTCAAGGGGCGGAAGGACAAACAAAAACCCACAAATTCTGACAAACTCCAAGCATTGATTATGCAAGAATTGGCTGCCATCAGTCAGGATGAGGCCCAGAAGTTAATTGACAGGACGCCAGGGTGGATTGCAGGGGTCTTGAAAAAGAAGGGTCAACACTGCAAATATTGAGTCTTTGCATCAACTTCATGTAATTGTCAATAAAAGCCTTTGACACTTATGAAATGCTTGTAATTATACTTCAGTATTTCATAGTAACATCTGATCAAAATATCTAAAGACACTGACGCAGCAAACTTTGTGGAAATTAATATTTGTGTCATTCTCTGTTATGAATTTGATGTATAATGACTAAATGATGTATACATTTAAAGTAATGATAGGACTATGTCTAACAGAATTCTACCCTGTCTCTGTATAATGATGAAGAATGTTTGTCCATAAGAAAAGAGGGACTGTTAGCAGGCAAGGAACTGTGGCAGACAACTTGTGACCACTGTGAAACTAATAACAGGGAAGGAAGTCTCCCCACCTAGGGAGGGGAGAAACCTTGGACTTGCAGTAGATTGTGTAACATGATTCCAAGCAGGATGTGATAAGCGATGTATGCGTAGGAGAAGACTTGTAAACTATATTGTCATTGTCTGAGAGGAGGGACATTTATGACGAAATGGGAGATATATAAACCAATGTACATGATGATTGGTAGAGCTCTCGTAAATAAACGTTGCTGACTATTGTAGACTGGCCTCTGTCTGTTTAATTTCAACAAGAATCTTACAAATTCTTGGTAGCAGACCGAGTAGTTTAATTGAAGTTCAGTTTATGAATATTGAGAACATAATTCTCTTAACATTCTCAAAACGTTTGGCCACGACTGTATATTTAGTTTTTCTGGTCATCTTGGAGTGTTGCTGTAATTTTTCCTTTTTTGGAAGGCTTAGAATGGGCTGATATTTATGTCTGTCTCACCCTGGCAGTGGTCACAGATGCCTGGGGCAGTGATACAGGTGCTGTGGAAGTTACAGCCACAGTCCACGTCACACTCCACCCCGCTCAGCACCAGTGTGGCTGGGTCAGATGTCCAGCCCAGGGAACACTCACACTCGAACCGCGGGCTGCCGCTGCACTGGCCCTCACGACACTCATTATAACAACTGGAGCAGAAAGAGAGAGGTCGGCTTTAGGAGAATAGAGTTATTCAGAGAACGAGACATAAAAGCTAGTGGAAGGGAAAAGGGCTTGTCATGATAGGGAGGATGAGAGGGAGAGAAAAAGAAAGAGCGGCAGGGAGTGAGAGAGAGAGGCTCACGTCTGGTTGCAGTGCAGGGTGCCATCCCCGGTGTAGCCCCTCTCACAGTGGCACTCAAAGGAGGTGGGGGTGTTGACACAGGTGGCGAAGGGGTGGCAGCTGTGGAGGCCCAGCCTGCATTCCTCCACATCAGGACAGCTGGGGTAGGACCAGACTGGGTCCCTCTCCCCCTCCTCCATGTGCTCCAGCTCCATCTCCATCTCCATGGGCCGCGGGGGGGCCAAGGTCTGGGGCTCAGGACTAGAGGGGGAGGAGGAATAACAAGGTTCAGCATTACATCCTAATGCAGAGGTGGTCTGGTATTGACATGGTAACTTCACAGGCAGGTCCAGTGTACGTAGGCATTAGTTACACTGGACCTGCTCAGATAATGATTTTTTCCATCACCACAGCCCGTTTTGTGGGCTTGTCCTCAGTTGAAGTCAAACCTGGGTAAGTAAGCATTTTGAAGTGTGGTAGTTTGCTGGTCATCATACCTGGTAGCCCGTACTTCATCCACAGCCACACTGCAGTTATACACAGAGGGGTCGTCCATCCCTCCCCAGTCTCCTCGTAGACACCTGCCGATGGTGGGGTTGTTGTAGTCTCCACACCAGCCGCACTGAAACGTCTGGAGACAGTCTGTACAGGTGACCAGAGCTGAGCATTGCTTACACTGGGGCACTGAGTGAACACTGGAGTGGGGGAGAGAGGGATGGAGGGAGGATTGGGGGAAGGAGGGAGAGGGAGAGAGAAAAGGTTATTGAACGTTGTTGGTACATAATAGATTCTAAATAGGAAAGAGAAATAAGATTAAACTTCCATTTTAAACTGCTGACTACAGGAGTTCAGCTCATTGGTTCTAATGGTTTACCTGTCATACCAGTCCCTGCACTCTCCGTAGGGATACTTGGTGAGGTAGGCAGCGAAGTAGAAGCAGGCCTGGGCCGACTCACACCACGCACACTGACTGGAGTTAGACAGACACTCTCCACACGTCCTCCTCCTGTTTACAGAGGTGGGGAAGGGGGAGAGAGAGAGAGAGGTGGAGAGAGTTACATAACCTAGAAGTAATTGCCCCAAGCAACATTATATTACGATGAGCCTGACAGTGGGTACTCACTGGTTGCAGACTTTAGGGCACCCCTCTGGGTCGCGAATGGATCCATCCAGTCTTCCCCGTCGGCTGCATTGGTAGTCACCCTTCTTGCTGGAGTTGATCTGCCACTCACAGTAGTGGTCCTGTCGGCCAAAGATCATAAAAGTCAAAGGTCTATAAGATCTATAAGGGGAGTATAAAAAATATTAAATGTTTTATGAAGCTAATGGCAGTGAGGTGTTCTGTATGTTAAATACCTGAGTGCAGGCGGAGCAGTCCCTGTACTCCTCACAGAGGGTGCATTGTGGCGGGGCCAGTAGCAGGTGGCGTTCCCCTCCCCCCTGGTCCTCCGGGCAGGGCTCCAGGTCAGGCAGTGCACGGAACAGACAGCGGCCCAGAGATGGGCACCAGCCACAGGACTGGTCTGACAGACATGCCAAGCAAGACTGGTACCCCGAGCAAGAGCCAGAACGGTACGGCTCCAAGAACAGGAAGGAAATCTCCTACAGAGAGAAAGGAGATCAACAAAAAAAAGAGATCGAGAGACAGTGGGAGAAACAAACATCTTCAATATTGATGTTAAGGATATTGAGCCTCAGTATTACTGTGAAAACCTTTTGTTTATAAAATGTGTAATTGTCAGCTGGTACTCACACTTCCGCCGGGCAGAGCGGTTCTGTTCCAGGTCAAGGCCATCTCACTGGTCTGTCCAGAGCCTGAGTTGTTGAGGTATCCCTCGGCCTGGACCAGGTAGCGGTTCCCCCGGGTCAGGTTGGGAAACAGACGACCCATGTCAGGACGGGACAGCAGCTTCGTCTCCTTCTCCTGGTGAGCTGCCCAGCGACCTACCACCTCCTTCTGAGTGGAGGAGGAAGAGGGAGTGAGAGAGTTCAGTAAAACAAATTACAGGCTGGATCTACTCGTATCTCTCAAAAAATGTGTAATGTAAGCGCCCACATCCCGCTCCCTCACTCTCTCCCTCTCACCAGTTGCAGGGAGTTGGGTCCAGCAGCCATGCGGGCCTCAAAGTGTAGCCTCTGTATCCGGGCCCACATGGAAACTGTCTCAGTGGGAGGGGGTGCAGGTGGAGGGGCACCCCACAGAGGGTGGATGAAGCCCCGGAACTGCAAGGTGACGTCCATCTCTGTGGTGGGGCTGAGGATGATGGAGGTGCTGCGCAGGATGGACACCTGAAGGCGTGGAGGTTCAAGAGGGATTGGATGGAGGTGTTACAACAGACAGCAAGGTACAACATGTTAGAAGTCAGCAGCATTACATTCAGTCAGATAAGAGTTTGGGAAGCCCACAGTATCTTAAGCAGGGTGGGAGGAGGGTAAGTATTTAGAGGGGCTTTAGAGACACAGTATAGCTAGAAGTAGAGGTAAGGTGGTACAGTGTCCCTGCAAAAGAAAGTGGGGGTACGCCATACCGGTAAAACACGGGCCTATCATAATAATTAAAACAAAATGTCAAGAAAACTGTAGGCTACTACTCCATTATTTTTCATTACCGCATGTCAGAGGCATGAAACATTTGCGAATGGACTTGAAAATAAATGGGTGGTATTAGCCTACACTCCAAAATGTGATGGTTCGACCAGAACACTGACATTTTGACAAGCCAGAGTTAAGTGGCCGACACCAGGACGCGAGGACAGCAGTGGACGCATAAATTATTGCCTAATGATAATCGCCAAATGTCATTACACTTTTTGGTGTTTTGTGTAAAAGATGTCGCTTTCCATTCACCACTGCTTGGAGGCTGGAACTATGTTGAGAGTGGATGAATGTGCCTGGATAACCTAGTAAAAGGAGCCCTTTGAAGTGATTGTTTGATTGGTTGTGTTTGTGAGGGAATTGAACCCACGAGCCACACAGGACCATAATACTTGGCGGTAGGGTTGTCACGAGTAGTACCAGTATACTGATACTCAGAGGTATTGTGGCATGACACAAAACATGGAGCGGAGTAAATGTTCTGAGGAAACAGTCCTAATGTTGGAAACAAGCAGTCTGATGTCACCCAGAATTCAGTTTATTTTCCAAGCTATAACATACAACCTACATACAGTAGGTTTTTTAAAAGACCAAAGAGTTATGTCTGCTTTGTGTTTTCCTTTTTGCCATGGAAAATCAGTTATAGTAGTATTGCGATGTTGGAAACGTGACAACCTTACTTGGCGTGGCCTCTGTACCTTGTCAGGCTGGGAGTCATTGCGGGGGTGCTGGAAGGTGAGCAGGTGCAGTCCCGGGACATAGTTCTCAGTGCGACAGGAAAGGAGTGAGGTGAGGAAACGGGTACGCTCCCCCCACCAGCCGTACGCCCCTGAGATCTGGTCCACACGGCAAGCACTTTGATCTGCAATACCGAGAGGGAGAGCTCATTAAACAACACACACAGTACCAGACCTTAATCTTACAATACTTTTCATTTTTATTTAACTAGGCAAGTCAGTTAAGAACAAATTCTTATTTACAATGACGGCCTACCAGAAGGCAAATTGCCTCCTGCGGAGACAGGGGGCTAGGATTAAAAATAAATAACAAATATAGGACAAAACACACACAACAAGAGACACCACAACACTACATAAAGAGAGACCTAAAATGACAACATAGCATGGCAGCAACACATAAAAACACAGCATGGTAGCAACACAACATGACAACATGGCAGCAGCACAAAACATGGTACAAACATTATTGGGCAAGAAGGTAGAGACAGCAATACATCACACGAAGCAGCCACAACTGTAAGTAAGAACGTCCATGATTGATTCTTTGAATGACGAGATGGAGATTAAACGCAGCGAACTGAAAAGAGGAGCGACCCAGGGATGTGTGTGCTTTAGGGACCTTTAACAGAATGTGACTGGCAGATGGGTGTTGTGTGTGGAGGATGAGCGCTGCAGTAGATATCTAGTGGGGAGCCCCAATTCATGGTCCCTCATGTATTTTTTCTCCTATGCATTTTAGCTTTTGATATTTGTATTTCCCCTCCTCCCTCTGTGCATCTCACCTGACACAGGTAGGCAGGACTCGTTCTGGACACACCAGCCAAAGTCACCGGAGGCACGGGGCAGGGAACCTGGAGCCCCACTGAACACCAGGCAGGACTGGCAGTCAGACAGAAAGCGGGCCAGGCCCAGGCACCCTGTGCTGCCACACTGGAGAGAGACAGTTGAACATTGTTTTTATCCATGGTCAAGTTAGATTCTTAGAAGGTGACTGGGGAGGACAGATTGAGGAGGTTTGGGTTGAAGATCGAGAAAAAGGGATGGAAAAAGCAGGGTGTTGGATACGTGTGTTACCGGGTTGGTGGGTTGGTACTCCCGACAGCGGCCCTCACACCAGCTGCATTCTGGGTTCTTCAGACACATGCTCTCGTCTGGTGCCTCGGCACACACAGCGTCCTGACACACACAGAAACGGACATTCAAACAAAGATACACACACCACAGCAGAGCTCTCCAACCATGTTCCTGGAGAGCTACTGTCCTGTAGGTTTTCGCTCCAACCCTAATAATTTGCTGGTTGATAAGATGAATCAGGTTAGTTACAACTGGAGTTGGTGTGAAAACCTACAGGAGGGTATCTCTCCAGGAACAGGGTTGGAGAGCCCTGCACCACACTATACTGTGAACTACCACAAAATTGTGCACAAGAAATACAATGTTAACAAGTCCTGCGTTCAATCCCCAAAAAACATTATCACTGAAAAACATTATGCTTCAGGAGATGAGAGAATTGCAGTTTCAACCATCCTCCTCTCCCCCATTCCCTATGCCCCTGTCCACCATGCAATAATAAACTCTCCATCCCTCCCCCTTCCTTACTTCTTGACTCACCCGGTCGCCTGGGTCGCTGCTCACGAACAGTGGAACTTTGTACGCCACCAGGTCTCCACGGGCAATACCACTGTAACCCCCGGCAACCAGCAGCACCCTGCCCTCCATCACAGCAGCTACATGGGAGTACCGCCCTCTCACAGCCTCTCCTCCTGTACGAAAAGAGAGAGAGATGATTCAACATAAAGCAACATGAATATGTCTGTGTATGAGCGAGTGAGAATGTGTGTGTGTGTGTAGGGACTCACTGTGTTGGAGGCTCGACCCAGCTGACACCCACTGGTGACACCCCAGGTGGTAGAAGAAGATTTCCTCATCATAACACTTCTCCTCCTGGTAGTGGATGTGCACATTTCCCCCTGAGAGTGAGCAAGTGAGTGAGTGAGTGAGAAAGAGAATAGGGAGAATAAGAGCAATATTAGAGGGAAAAGGGGCTGGACAGCAAACAATTGTATGAATCCATTCAAGAGGTCTCCATCCCTATCCTATATTCTCTGTGATCACCATCTCCATCTCTACCATACGTCCCCCTCACCATAGACCACCATGTAGTTTCCGATGACGGTGGCTGAGTGGAAGGCTCTCTCCCTGGGGCCTGTGGCTGGGAAACGGGAACGGAAAGAGGTCCAGAACCTCCGGTCCACGTGGAATACATCTGTGGAGTTCACACGTACACTGAACCTGAGGGGGAGAGAGAGGCAGGAAGGAGGCAGATTATTTGATACAATAGAAACAGTCCAACGTTAACACAGACACCTGCTGAGACACAAATAGATACCAACACTACTGGGAATCCCACGGACACTGACACTTGGAGAAGCCAAGAACCTAGCGAGAACCTGTTCTTGCATTACCAAATAGCATCAAACACACACGACACAGTGTACCCTCAGTGTGTACTTCAACTTTGATAATAAACACACATCACCATCAGCCCCACATCAGCTCCTCCAACTGTACCTGGCAGTGGTAGGCCTGTGGCCCCCGTAGACCAGCAGGGCCCGGGACGGGGGGTGGAACACCATGGAGTGGCCTGCTGTGGCAGGGGGCTTCCCCCCAGTGGGCTGCACCGCTTCCCACACCCCAGACCCCCGCAGACCAAACCGATACAGAGATGACGAGAACATATCCTCTTCCGTACGACCTGCAGGGGGAGAGGAGGAGAGAAAGATTACAAGAGCACGTATTCACAGCGGATAGGCACAATCTTAGGATAGAGTGAAGTATTGAGACAGTGACACATTTGTTGTTGTTGTTTGGGTGCAGTACTCCAGCACTTTGGATTTCAAATGATACAATGGGCTACGAGGTTAAAGTACAGACTGCCAGCTTTAATGAGGGTATTTTAATCCATATTGGGTGAACTGTTTAGATAGAACAGCACTTTTTGTACATAATTCCATTATGTGTGTATTAAAGACGTCAAAAGTTTAGTATATGGTCCAATATTCCTAGTACACATTGATTACATCGAGCTTGTGGCTTTATAAACTTGTTGGATGCATTTGCTGTTTGTTTCGGTTGTGTTTCAGATTGTGCGTCCAAATTAAATGAATGGTAAATAATGTAGTGTCATTTTGGAGTTAACTTGATTGTAAAATAAGAATATAATGTTTCTTAAAAACACTTCTACATGAACGTGGATGCTACCATGATTACTCAAAGTCCTGAATGAATCGCAAATAATGTGGTGTTTTATTTAGATCCCCATTAGCTGTTGCAAAAGCAGGATCTACTCTTCCGGGCGTCAACACAAAACACGACATACAGTGCATTCGGAAAGTATTCAGACCCCCCTATTCTAAAACGGATTAAATCGTTTTTGCCCCCTCATCAATCTACACACAATACCCCATAATGAAAAAGCCAAAACAGGTTTTTATAAAGGTTTGCAAATGTATTAAAAAAAAAAAACTGAAATATTACATTTTCATAAGTATTCAGACCCTTTCCTCAGTACTTTGTTGAAACACCTTTGGCAGCGATTACAGCCTTGAGTCTTCTTGGGTATGACGCAACAAGCTTGCCACACCTGTATTTGGGGAGTTTCTCCCATTCTTCTCTGCAGATCCTCTCACGCTCTGTCAGGTTGAATGGGGAGCGTCACTGCACAGCTATTTTCAGGTCTGTCCAGAGATTTTTGATTAGGTTCAAGTCCAGGCTCTGGCTGGGCCACTCAAGGACATTCAGAGACTTGTTCCGAAGCCACTCATGTGTTATCTTGGCTGCGTGCTTAGGGTCGTTGTCCTGCTGGAACGTGAACCTTTGCCCCAGTCTGAGGTCCTGAGCGCTCTGGAGCAGGTTTTCATCAAGGATCTCTTTGTACTTTGCTCTGTTCATCTTTCCCTCAATCCTGACTATTCTCCCAGTCACTGCCACTGAAAAACATCCCCACAGAATGATGCTGCCACCACCATGCTTCACCATTGGGATGGTACCAGGTTTCTTCCAGACGTGACACTTGGCATTCAGGCCAGAGAATCTTGTTTCTCATGGTCTGAGAGTCTTTAGGTGCCTAGGCAAACTCTAAGCGGGCTGTCATGTGCCTTTTACTGAGGAATGTATTTTCTCCACAGAGGAACTCGGGAGCTCTGTCAGAGTGACCATCGGGTTCTTGGTCACTTCCCTGACCAAGGCACTTCTCCCCCGATTGCTCAGGTTGGCCAGCTCTAGGAAGAGTCTTGGTGATGCCCAACTTCTTCCATTTAAGAATGATGGAGGCCACTGTGTTCTTGGGTATCTTCAATGCTGTTTACATTTTTTGGTACCCTTCCCCAGATCTGTGCCTCGGCACAATCCTGTCTTGGAGCTCTACGGACAATTCCTTCGACCTCATGGCTTGGTTTTTGCTCTGACATGGACTGTCAAATGTGGGACCTTATATAGACAGAAAATACATGTTTTTTAGTTTAACTAGGCAAGACATTTTAAAACAAACGCTTATTTACAATGACGGCCTATACCAGCCAAACCTGGACAACGCTGGGCCAATTGTGCGCCGCCCTATGGGACTCCCAAATACAGCCGGTTGTGTTACAGCCTGGATTCGAACCAGGGTGTCTGTAGTGACGCCTCTAGCACTGAGATGCAGTGCCTTAGACCGCCGCGCCACTCGGGAGCCCGAATCATGTCCAATCAATTGAATGTACCACAGGTGGACTCCAATCAAGTTGTAGAAACATCTCAAGGATGATCAATGAAAACAGGATGCAGCTGAGCTCAATTTAGAGTCTAATAGCAAAAGGTCTGAATACTTATGTCAAGAAGGTATTTCTGTTTTTAATATATTAGCAAAAAATTCTCCAAACCTGTTTTCACTTTGTCATTACGGGGTGTGTAGATTGATGAGGAACATTATTTATTTAATCAATTTTACAATAAGGCTGTAACATAACAAAATGTGGAAAAAGTCAAGGGGTCTGAATACTTTCCGAATGCACTGTATATTATCTCTCTGATTACAATGAAGAGCAAGACGTGGCACTCTGTTCTGGGCCAGCTGCAGTTTAACTAGGTCTTTCTTTGCAGCACTTGACCACATGACTGGACAATAATCAAGAGAAGACAAAACTAGAGCCTGCACGACTTGCTTTTTGGAATCTGAAATCTAACAGTACAGCGTAAAAGAGAAAGTTAGACGCAAATATCATACCCCCAAGACATGCTAACATCTTACCATTACAATAACAGGGGAGGTTAGCATTTACTCTAACTTTCTCACTCATCATTATTCACGATTAATTCAGGATTTTCCGTAATCATGGTAGCATCCACATTAACGGAGAAGTGTTTAGAAACATATTCTGCAAGAAGTTTTCACTGCATATACACACACACACACCTGTAAGGTAATATTTGCAGTGAAAACTATTCTACAAATTCAGTTAACGACATTGTATTTCAATAAGTTATTTACCTCCAAATATGTAGAGATAGTTGTCCACTACAGCTGCTGCATGGTTGGCCACCCTCGGTGCACCGGGCGAATGGGATTGGCCGAGCTGCTGCCAGTCATCCTGGATTGGGCGGTACATCCAGACGTCACTGGCTAAAGCGCCGCTCGCGAGCTCTCCTCCGAAGATAACCATGTTCCCCTTCCACTCTACTGCCGTGTGGGAGTGACGAGCCGCCTGACAGAGGGAGGGGGGAAAGAAAGGAGGGAGAGAGGAAGAGGGGGGTGATGAGAAGTGAGATGGCAGTTGGGATAGGGTGGGCAGGAGGAAGGGAAGGATGAGCGGAAGTGGGAACAAGAAAAAAGAGAAAAGGGAGGGGGTGAAAGTGAAGCAGTAAGATAGGGAGTGTTGTAGAAATGGGTTAACAGGAGAGGGAGGGAAAGAGAGATTTTTAGGAGCATTGGTTTAGTCCAATGAGTCCCACTGCATCGACGATGCATTTTGAACTAACCCCTTTTAGTCTGTGTGATTAATGGGGGCGAAGCTAGAGTGGTATTTGTGAGACAAGGTGTAACCCGAAGGGGCCTGGGGCCGGGTCTTTTATACAAAAACCCCTGTAGAGTCCGAATGGTTTGGGCTACAAATTATTAAAAGGTGAGAGTCACATGAACAAGCACATGTAACATGTTTTGCTCTATTAAGCTCACAAGCTACAAGAGAGTTGTTAAAACAGAAGGGGTTATTCAACATAGAAGATCATAGTGAATCCCAGGACATAGTGTCTATAATACTGTAATAAGTTCACATACTGTAGTTGCTGTCACAAACTCCAAACAGTTGTCACTGACAATTTCTGTACTTACAGCATTCATATAAATTCATTTATCAGGTTTTTGCTTTGGCTGACCTTATTTGTTTATGGACATTTGTCAATAAAACACATGAAAGTAACTGTTTATGTCAAATTGTTTTGTGTTCTACTTGTAGCCCTGGTTGTCTTGAAAAGAAAATGGTAAAACACTTTATTGTGAGGCTAAATAAGTGCTGGACATGTAGTTTCATGAAAGTCAGATAAATGAAAAGCCGATTTTTGCTGGGATCTTGAATAAAATATCAAAGTATAAGATAAACACAGGAAAGAATAACTAAAGAGAACAGTCTTTGACATATTTTATTAAGATGACATTTCTGGCATGCACTTACTGGGGAGTGTCCATAAGATCTGTTCTCCCATTGGTTCAAGCTGAAGTTGTATTTAACCAGGTCCCCCAAAGCTTGGTTCAAGTCAAACCCTGAAATATCAAACAGCCCCAACCATACAGAACCAGTTTACCAATTACATCATGACATACATTGAAAGCCACAATGATTACTATGCAGAGGCAGTTGTCTAACAGCAATAATGCCAAGGTCTTCTGTGAAGCCATGTGCTCGACTCATCTAAACTGGGATAATGTTAACCAAGCCCACCAATACTCCTGACTGGGTCGATATCGGGTCTAGTTAGACAATGAATCAGCAAATAAAGTGAAAACAAAACAATCCTAACATTCTGACTTATAACACCCTGCTAACTAACAACCCTAACTAACAACACCTGAATTAGAATGGTATACATTATTGGTATACCATGGGCATGTATAATACTTGTTTTATGTAAAATGGGATCCACCACTATATAAAAAAATAAACAAACAGTTGTTCAGTGTTCCATCTCACCTCCAAACAGGTACATGGCTCCAGTGGAGGACAGGTAGACCCCAGCAGAACCGGTCCGGGGGGGCATGTAGGGGTCGGCCCCACTCACCTGCCACCACTGCCCTGCTCCACTGTCATCACGGAGACCCAGCTGACAGCTCTGGCCCAGGAAGTCTGAGCTGCAGAGACAACGCTCTCCTCTCTGAGAGGAAGAGAAAGGAGAAAATTTGAGAGAAATCAGCAATCAACGATATTACAACATGTAAAGGAAAGGAGGGTCATTCAACCCTTATTTATGTTGCTGCACTGGTTTCCCCTTATGTGATTGAACTCAAACGTATACCCTGCTTAATAATTAACTTCTTAGGCAGTCTTGTACATAGGTTCCCTCAGCTAGCTGTCTCCAGCATCTCAGTTGGCTGTCCACTTTCAATCCACGACTAACTCATCCAACCTTTGTTTTATTGCACTGTAATAAACCAATACGTTGTCTGTATGTTGTCTAAAGACTGCCGTTTCCAATGTGGATAATAAAGTCTCCCTTCCCCTTCTTACCTTGTCACAGGTGCCATGCAGGATGCAGGCCTGGGGACATAGAGGGGTGCTGCAGTCGGCTCCTCCCCAGCCCAGATGGCACTGGCACAGGGACGAGGCCGTGTCACAGCGCCCGTGACCTCCGCAGGCCCCAGGGCACACAGAGAACGAGTAGGTGGCATTGAAGCCCAGGAGGTTGTAGTTGGCATCACTGAAGAGGTGGAGCAGCATCTGGAGGGAGGAGAGAAAGGATGTGAAGGGGGCAATGGACAACTGGATTACATTTTTTCCATGATATTGTAATCCATTCAGCCCATCGAGTCAGAAAAGTCAAATTTGTGCTGAAATCAAATTGAGGCCATGAAAACCCGTCAATAAATCTATCCATTTAATGCTGGTATGAAAGGTTTCCCCACCCAAATCCCTAGCAGTCTGAGGTTGATATCTGACATCTCAGAACATGTCTAGTTCCGCCTTCCATAGATAATGATACGGTTACCTTGCCAGACTTGGCTTCTACGGGCTGCGGCAGGGTGTTGCCACTCAGACTGGCCAGTAGAGGGTTCTGGTAGGAGTCTCCGTCGTAGACGAACAGGTAATCATACGTGCATTCGGTCTCCATGAAGGTAAAGTTCAGGACGATACGGTAATTGCTGCTGGGGGCTTGGAGAGAATACAGGTAAGAAACATCAGTCTGATATAATTTAGAGTACACTTAATTTGCTCGACACAGGATTTTCCTTGGCATATCTTGAGACCCATGTATTCACATCAAACTGACAATCAACTAAGACAACGAATCTATCAACACACACTGTCCTCACAGCACTCAGTTTTCCTACTACTGTCTCACTCACCTTTGACGAGCCACTCGCAGTTCCCGTTTACAGAGTAGTTCCCTGGTCCGTCTGTGACGTACCCTGGGGGGCCCCTGAGCACCTGTCTGTGGCCCTTACAGTCTCCTGCCCAACACCCAGGGGCTACAGCCACCAGCAGCAACCCCAGCAGGGGGACATGGAGGAGGGAGGCCATCCTCTCCCCCACCTGGAATAGATGGAGGAGGTGAAGAAGATGGGGTTGTCCGATTACCTCGCTCACAAGCCGGGAACCTAGAAATGGTTCAAACAAGCAATGCAGCTTCAGTGAGATGGACTACATATGCAAAAAAATATTTTACAAAGAAGTTGCATTTCAATATAGGCAAAACTAGAGCATATTTCCTCCTATATGTCACATCAGTGCTGCATTCTGGTTACAGCACCATATTTACAGAGTCAAAAATCTAAAACTCCACAAGATAGGCATTAGGCAATAACTTCCAATCAAACTAAATACATACATATTACAGTAACATTCATAAGTAACCAAACAGGGTAAAAAAAATCTGTGCTGGCAGGCAGAGAACATATTATTTAATTTATGTCGATGGCAGAGTGACAACTTAAGGAATGTGCTTTTCATATGAGCTTAGTGTTATTACTGTTCCAATTATTTCTGTCTCTAAGAAAGGTAAATTAATGATTCACATTTTGTAAAGTCACAACAGTCAGAGCCAGAGGTGATGTAAACTGACAACGTGCCCCCCCCCGCACATTGTAGAAGATTCAGCTTCTGTCAATATGATAGAATCTCATTCATTTGAATTTCAGACATGTACAAATAGTTTCTAGTTACACTTCTCAAAACATTAAGACGTTTTCAATATAGATATTCATAGCTAATCATCATCGCAGTTGTTCTGTCTATGGATGCTGCTCGGTTTCTGGTTTACTGATTAGCAAACATCTCAATTGAACCACGTTTAGCAAATAATTTTAAAGAAAAATAAACGTATATAACTTATAGCTAAATGCCAGGAAACCGTGAGCGAGTAGTTAGCTAACGTTACTAGTAGCTAGCCAACGTTACTAGTAGCTAGCCAGTATCAAAACAATGCTAACTTTCCGCAGACACACCATAACTAGCTAGCTAACGTTAACGGTTATTGCTAAGGCTAGCTAACGTAATATCATTAGTTGGCTAACGTAAACAGAATAGCTAAATACAAAAGTTGTATGTTGCTAGTATATAGTTAGTTATAACCAGCTAGCAAGCGAGTATTGAACGTTAACAGCAAATTCCGCTACGCTAACGGTAGCTATCTTGAAAGAGATAACGTTACCTAGTTAAATAAATACCACACTAGCAGAGGACCGTTAGCTTAGCCTTCCCATGCATTCGTAATACTCACCAGCTCCCGTGTCTCCGTCCCTATGATATTCTACATTGTCAGTGAGTTATGAGCGACACAACGCAAAACTGATTGTGAGATAGCTAACGTTAGCCAGCAGTGGCTACCAAAGAGGGTCGTCGGACTCCAGCACTGGACTCCAGTCCCCGCCGTCCTGAATCCCAGACCACCCTCCGCAGGGGCTCGCGCTTACTGGACTGCTGCTAGCCAGTTAGCGAGCAAGCTATTTCCAGATGCAAAAGCGCAGCCATCTATCTATTCAATGATGTTTAGCT
This sequence comes from Oncorhynchus clarkii lewisi, assembly GCF_045791955.1. NCBI lineage: Eukaryota > Metazoa > Chordata > Actinopteri > Salmoniformes > Salmonidae > Oncorhynchus > Oncorhynchus clarkii. The sequence continues at coordinate 17,606,844 of NC_092149.1, read as the reverse complement.
AAATCATAATACTAATGAAATATATCTGTCGCAGCTTCAGACACATCTTCATAAATTTGCCTTAGCACACTAGCCAGCGTGAAATGTTACTTAATATTTGTTGTTTTTGTACATGGCAGCCTCTCACACAAAATGCTCCTCTTCTTTCTCCAAAGGGTTATGGCAGACTTCCTCTGTACAGGGTATTGAAACAAAAAAATATTCCATTGTATTCACTGCTTCTTATTTTTTAAGGTTTTATTGCAGACCACACCTATTAGTGTATTGCCGCCACCTAGTGTATAGGGTGTTGAAACAAAACACATTCCATTGCGGGAAAAGGGGAGTGGGGACCGATATCATGCGAAATACAAAAAAACATCCCAGTCACAGATTTCCTCTCTGTTTGCGCTGTGCAGTTGAGAACCAATGCAATAAACGCTACGAAGTCCACCTTATTAAAAAACCGGTTGAGCTACGGTTGAGCTAACTAGGCTAATGTGATTGGCATGAGGTTGTAAGAAACAAAAACAATTCCCAGGACATAGACATATCTGATATGGACAGAACGTTTAAATTATTCTTAATCTAACTGCACTGTCCAATTTACAGTAGCTATTACAGTGAAATAATGCCATGCTATTGTTTGGGGAGAGTGCACAATTATGAACTTGAAAACGTATTAATAAACCAATTAGGCACATTTGGGCAGTCTTGATACAACATTTTTAACAGATATTCAATGGATCATTGGATCAGTCTAAAACTATGCACATACACTGCTGCCATCTAGTGGCCACAATCTAAATTGTGCCTGGGCTGGAATAATACATTATGGCCTTTCTCTTGCGTTTCAAAGATGATGGTACAAAAAAAACATGTTTTTTACTTTGTATTATCTTTTACCAGATCTAATGTGTTATATTCTCCTACATAAATTTCACATTTCCACAAACTTCAAAGTGTTTCCTTTAAAATGTTATCAAGAATATGCATATCCTTACTTCAGGTCCTGAGCTACAGGCAGTTAGATTTGGGTAAGTCATTTTAGGAGAAAATTGGAAAAAAGGGTCGGACCCTTAAGAGATTTTTAACATGCCACATGTCAGGATTGTTGACAAGGAATATTATCTGGTGTCTCTACTCCTACTACCATTACTTCATCAACTTCACTCCTTTCTTCACTCTTCTCACCACCTCCAGATAGGAGACATGTCTTAGTCTTGCCACCGGCCTCCTTCACCCTAACAGGACACTTCAGAAATACAGGGGCATGTTCACAATTGCCACATTTAGGCTCAGCTGGCATATGATACCCCTCCCATCTACATACACTTGACACATGACCAAATAATTTGCATTTATTACACTGCATGGGTTTGGGCACGAAGGCTCTCACAGGGAATCTCATAACACCCAAATGCATGTGAGAAGGGAGAGACTCTTCATCAGAAAACAGTAGAATGGATGGAGTGGGCTTCCTCACTCCATCCACCATGCTGGTCAGTCAGTGCACACCAACCACTTGATCCAATTCTTCCTATATACGCTTGGCTTTTACTTCTAGCGCCACCCCACAGATAACACCCTTGATTGGCGACATAATTCGAAGATCCACATGCCAATCAATCTGCTTTGATCTTGAGTCGCAGAGCATGCTCCTTCTGTTCCATAGGTATCAGTGGAGGCTGCTGAGGGGAGGATGGCTCAAGATAATGGCTGGAATGGAGTCAATAGAATGGCTTCCACCACATGGAAACCATGTGCTTGATGTGCTTAATACTATTCCATTGACTCCATTCCAGCCATTACTATGAGCCGTTCTTCACTGCCTCAACATACAACACCTTCTGCACTATTCTGACCCTGGCCACCGAAAACCTCAAAAGGCTCCTCGTCATCACTCCATCACTAAAATTGTAAACATCAGCATTGCCATTAAAAGACAGCTCTGGCAGCTCCTGACTGATGGGCGGCTCTGGCAGCTCCTGACTGACGGGCGGCTCTGGCAGCTCCTGACTGACGGGCGGCTCTGGCAGCTCATGACTGACGGGCGGCTCTGGCAGCTCATGACTGACGGGCGGCTCTGGCAGCTCCTGACTGACGGGCGGCTCTGGCAGCTCCTGACTGACGGGCGGCTCTGGCAGCTCCTGACTGACGGGCGGCTCTGGCAGCTCCTGACTGACGGGCGGCTCTGGCAGCTCCTGACTGACGGGCGACTCTGGCAGCTCCTGACTGACGGGCGACTCTGGCAGCTCCTGACTGACGGGCGACTCTGGCAGCTCCTGACTGACGGGCGACTCTGGCAGCTCCTGACTGACGGGCGACTCTGGCAGCTCCTGACTGACGGGCGACTCTGGCAGCTCCTGACTGACGGGCGACTCTGGCAGCTCCTGACTGACGGGCGACTCTGGCAGCTCCTGACTGACGGGCGACTCTGGCAGCTCCTGAGTGACGGGTGACTCTGGCAGCTCCTGAGTGACGGGCGACTCTGGCAGCGCTGGACAGGAGGAAGACTCTGGCAGCGCTGGACAGGAGGAAGACTCTGGCAGCGCTGGACAAGAGGAAGACTCTGGCAGCGCTGGACAAGAGGAAGACTCTGGCAGCGCTGGACAGGAGGGAGCACCTAGAAGCGCTGGACAGGAGGGAGCACCTGGAGGGAGGAGACGGAGAGACAGCCTGGTGCGTGGGGCTGCCACCGGAGGCCTGGTGCGTGGAGGAGGAACCGGATGGATCGGACCGTGGAGGCGCACTGGAGGTCTCGAGCACAGAGCCTGCACAACCTGTCCTGGCTGGATACTCCTCGTAGCCCGGCCAGTGCGGCTGGGTGGAACAGACCGCACTGGGCTGTGCTGGCGAACCGGGGATACTGTGTGTAGGGCTGGTGCTATATACCCTGGGCCGAGGAGACGCACTGGAGACCAGATGCTCTGAGCCGGCTTCATAGCACCTGGCTCGATGCCCACTCTAGCCCGGCCGATACGAGGCGCTGCGATGTAGCTCACCGGGCTATGTCTGCGCACTAGGGACACCGTGCAAGCTCCTCATAATGCTGCCTCTCGGCTTTGGCTGCCTCCAGCTCTGCCCGGGGGCGGCGATATTCCCCAGCCTGTGCCCAGGGTCCCTTTCCGTCCAAAATCTTTTCCCATGTCCAGGAGTCCAGAACCCTCTGCTCCTGGTTACCACGCTGCTTGGTTCGGTTGTGGTGGGTGATCCTATAACGAAATTCGTCTTTCTCTGACGAGGAGTATGACAGATCGGACCAATGTGCAGCGTGGTAAGTGTTCGTCATTTTTTATGAAAAGACACTGAACACGAAAATACAAAATAACAAAGTGAAAGACAAACGAAAACGAAACAGTTCTGTATGGTGAAGACAGAAATCAATCACCCACAACTAAAAAGGGGAAAACAGGCTACCTAAGTATGATTCTCAATCAGAGAAAACAATCGACAGCTGCCTCTGATTGAGAACCATACCAGGCCAAACACAGAAATACAACATAGACTACCTACCCCAACTCACGCCCTGACCAAACTAACACAAAGACAAAATAAAGGAACTAAGGTCAGAACGTGACACATACATACACACAGTGCATTCGGAATGTATTCAGACCCCACATTTTGTTTCGTTATAGCCTTATTCTATAATAGATTTGTTTTTTTAAATGTCCTCATCAATCTACACATGATACCACATCAGGACAAAGCAAAACGTTTTTTTTTATTTTAGCAAATTTATTAAAAAAATAAAACAGAAATACCTGATTTACATCAGTCTTCCGACCCTTTGCTATGAGACTCAAAATTGAGTACAGGTGCATCCTGTTTCCATTGATCGTCCTTGAGCTGTTTCTACAAATTGATTGGAGTCCACCTGTGGTACATTCAATTGATTGGACATAATTTGGAAAGGCACACACCTGTCTATATAATGTCCCACAGTTGACAGTGCATGTCAGAGCAAAATCCAAGCCGTGAGGTCGAAGTAACTGCCCGTAGAGCTCCGAGAAAGGACTGTGTTGAGGCACAGATCTGAGGAAATATTTCTGCAGCATTGAAGGTCCCCAAGAACACATTGGCCTCTATCATTCTGTTAGGTTCTTATTTTTCAGAGTAAATAATCCACAGACACTAGAGAAGCTTTAACCAAGTTTAATTCTTCCCAAAGGTTTTGTACAGCTGTAATCAGACCGCAAAACATTTCTCTCCATTGGTTATATACATCCTACTTAAGACACTCCCTCTCTCCAATCCTTAGTTTATGCCCAAGAGAAAGAAGGTAACCAGATACTAACTCTGATTACTCCCTTAAGGGGAACTGACCTCACCCCTCACCTCCTGACCTGAACCCCTCCTTCACCTAATCTACAGATATCCATCCGTCTTCTATATCAACACATCGCTCTCCTCTCCTCTCCTCCATCAAACACATTCCAAAGCCTTCTGGCTTTTTACAGAGAACCCTTAACTTCTGACACAAAACCCATTCTCTTTCACTCTTCCTACTCAAGGCATCTTCTTCTCTATCATTTATTTAATATCTCAATGTTTAAAGTTTAGCCGGTTCCAACAATTCTTAAATGGAAGAATTTTGGAACCAGCAAGACTCATCCTAGAGCTGGCCACCCGGCCAAAATGAGCAATCGGGGGAGAAGGGCCTTGGTCAGGGAGTTGACCAAGAACCCGATGGTCAGTCTGAAAGAGCTCCAGAGTTGGGAGAACCTTACAGAAGGACAACCATCTGTGCAGCACTCCACCAATCAGGCCTTTATGGTAGAGTGGCCAGACGGAAGCCACTCCTCAGTAAAAGGCACATGATAGCCTGCTTGGAGTTGGCCAAAAGGCACCTAAAGGACTCTTAAACCATGAGAAACAACATTCTCTGGTCTGATGAAACTAAGATTGAAGTCTTTGGCCTGAATGCCAAGCATCCCATCTGGAGAAAACCTGGCACCATCCCTACGGTGAAGCATGGTGGTGGCAGCATCATTCTAAGGGGATGTTTTTCAGCAGAAGGGACTGGGCGACTACTCAGGTACGAGGGAAAGATGAACGGAGCAAAGTACAGCGAGATCCTTCATGAAAACCTGCTCCAGAGCACTCAGGACCTCAGACTGGGGTTGAAGGTTCACTTTCCAACAGCACACAACCAAGACAACGCAGGAGTGGCTTCGGGACAAGTCTCAATGTCCTTGAGTGGCCCAGCCAGAGCCCAGACTTGAACCCGATCGAACATCTCTGGAGAGACCTGAACATAGCTGTGCAGCGACGGCTCCCCATCCAACCTGCCAGAGCTTGGGAGGATCTGCAGTGAAGAATGGGAGAAACTCCCCAAATACAAGCTTGTAGCGTCATACGAAAGGAGCTTCAACAAAGTACTGACTAAAGGGTCTGAATACTTATGTAAATGTCATTGTTTTTTATTTTTAATACATTTTTCAAAAATGTCTACAGACCTGTTATTTCTTTGTGGGGGGGGGGTGATTTAATCAAATTTGGAATAAGGCTGTAACGTAACTAATTGTGGAAAAAGGGGTCTGGATACTTTCCGAATGCACTGTATATTACTATACACTGCTCAAAAAAATAAAGGGAACACTAAAATAACACATCCTAGATCTGAATGAATGAAATATTCTTATTAAATACTTTTTTCTTTACATAGTTGAATGTGCTGACAACAAAATCACACAAAAATTATCAATGGAAATCAAATTTATCAATCCATGGAGGTCTGGATTTGGAGTCACACTCAAAATTAAAGTGGAAAACCACACTACAGGCTGATCCAACTTTGATGTAATGCCCTTAAAACAAGTCAAAATGAGGCTCAGTAGTGTGTGTGGCCTCCACGTGCCTGTATGACCTCCCTACAACGCCTGGGCATGCTCCTGATGAGGTGGCGGATGGTCTCCTGAGGGATCTCCTCCCAGACCTGGACTAAAGCATCCTCCAACTCCTGGACAGTCTGTGGTGCAATGTGGCGTTGGTGGATGGAGCGAGACATGATGTCCCAGATGTGCTCAATTGGATTCAGGTCTGGGGAACGGGCGGGCCAGTCCATAGCATCAATGCCTTCCTCTTGCAGGAACTGCTGACACACTCCAGCTACATGAGGTCTAGCATTGTCTTGCATTAGGAGGAACCCAGGGCCAACCGCACCAGCATATGGTCTCACAAGGGGTCTGAGGATCTCATCTCGGTACCTAATGGCAGTCAGGCTACCTCTGGCGAGCACATGGAGAGCTGTGCGGCCCCCCAAAGAAATGCCACCCCACACCATGACTGACCCACCGCCAAACCGGTCATGCTGGAGGATGTTGCAGGCAGCAGAACGTTCCCCACGGCGTCTCCAGACTCTGTCACGTCTGTCACATGTGCTCAGTGTGAACCTGCTTTCATCTGTGAAGAGCACAGGGCGCCAGTGTCGAATTTGCCAATCTTGGTGTTCTCTGGCAAATGCCAAACGTCCTGCACGGTGTTAGGCTGTAAGCACAACCCGCACCTGTGGACGTCGGGCCCTCATACCACCCTCATGGAGTCTGTTTCTGACCGTTTGAGCAGACACATGCACATTTGTGGCCTGCTGGAGGTCATTTTGTAGGGCTCTGGCAGTGCTCCTCCTGCTCCTCCTTGCACAAAGGCGGAGGTAGCGGTCCTGCTGCTGGGTTGTTGCCCTCCTATGGCCTCCTCCACGTCTCCTGATGTACTGGCCTGTCTCCTGGTAGCGCCTCCATGCTCTGGACACTATGCTGACAGACACAGCAAACCTTCTTGCCACAGCTCGCATTGATGTGACATCCTGGATGAGCTGCACTACCTGAGCCACTTGTGTGGGTTGTAGACTCCGTCTCATGCTACCACTAGAGTGAAAGCACTGCCAGCATTCAAAAGTGACCAAAACATCAGCCAGGAAGCATAGGAACTGAGAAGTGGTCTGTGGTCCCCACCTGCAGAACCACTCTTTTATTGGGGGTGTCTTGCTAATTGCCTATTATTTCCACCTGGTGTCTATTCCATTTGCACAACAGCATGTGACATTTATTGTCAATCAGTGTTGCTTCCTAAGTGGACAGTTTGATTTCACAGAAGTGTGATTGACTTGGAGTTACATTGTGTTGTTTAAGTGTTCCCTTTATTTTTTTGAGCAGTGTATATTTTTCACACAAACACACTACATTGACACTCCCACACATTCACTACATATGCACACACAGACCGACAACACACACACTTTTACAGGTATTTACTGTTGCTGCTCTGTTCTTTATTTTACTCTTATTATCTATCCTGATGCCCAGTCACTTTACCCTGCCTTCATGTACATATCGACCACAAGTACTTCGTACCCGTGCACATTGATCTGGTACAATGTATATATTTATTCCTTGTTTAACCATTTTATTTTGATTTTTAAACTCTGCATTGTTGGGTAGGGCTGGTACGCAAGCTTTTCACGGTAAAGTATACACCAGTTGTATTCGGCGCATGTGACATAACATTTGATTAGTTTTTTTCACATAATTCCATACCGATACATAATTAAATCAGCAAAAATATCAATAAATCTCAGAACGCAGCAAAATTTGACAGAAAATACATTCTTAGCCCCGGATCCCCTCTAGTCCTAGAAAATATTTATGCATAATCGCTCAGCAATGTAAACATACCAGTTAAAGAAAATCAGTGTCAAAAAAATCCCTCATGCTGTACATCCTATGGAAAGCATATGAATACTGCTATGGCACATTTTCAAAGATGATTGTGACCATACAAAAAGCCTTGATCCAAACCTCAACGCAAACCTATAGCCACAGTAAAACTACTAGAATACAACCACACCAGCCTGATAGCTTAAACAGTGGAATGCCCCATCTATTCAAGTGCACGTATTAGGCTACCTTCTGACCATAACATGTGATCTCTATCCAAGCGAGTACTACTACTGCCCATCGGCTATTGAACCAGACACTTAGCAAGCTGTAGTGACTGTCACACTGCCCTGTCACGCAGTATGAATGGTCACCTTGGCCGGCTTAACCTCCATCGGGGTGGTGTGGAGCCCAGGACCAAATATGGGGAACACTCTCTCTGTAAACTTGTGTTTGAAGGTGCACAGGTGCTTCCCACCGTTGCCTGTGTCCCAAAATGACACCTCCCCCTTATCCATGTTTAGCTTTACCCGGATCCTCTCTGGCCGACTCTCCACGACCAGCACTGTGCGTTCGCCAGTCAGGGCATTGTACACCCCTTTGCTCAGACCGATGGTCCACACGCCCCTGTCTGTGGACACGGTGAACTTCCTCTTGCGAGCCACAGACTCCTTACAGATTCCCAGGATCCACTTCGGGTTGTCTCCCACATGGACCTCCCAGCGGTGCTTGCCGGAGCGGAAGCCCTCAGCTCCAAGGACAAAGACACAGGGGTCGAAGCGCTCAGGGTTGTCCGGGAGAGACTGGCGCTCTGAGCTGTCCCGTACGCTGGCCAGGTCTGGGGACATGGAAAGCCAGGGAGAGGCTGTGTTAGGGTCCATCACCACTGGGACTGGAGAGAGAGAGGGAGACGTGTTACGACACATTATGATTGAAGTGTAACTGTTGCTCAAAGTGTTTCCTCCTTCATTCAAAACATTGATCCCTTACATGTTATATAGCCATCCACACCCATTTTATTGTGTGTCATAACTTATGTAGCAAGTTAGAACCCTAACCCTTCAGTACATGTACTCACTGCATGTGACGTGCACCTGCATGCTCTTCCAAATGCTGTAGTCCAGAGAGCCCACGTGTTTGGCCATGTTCAGGAGAGCATCTGAGGGATTCTGGGGGTCTTCACGAGGCCACTGGGCTCTGTGAAAACATGACATCATAGAAGATGACCATGATATTAGAGGGAGGGTACCCGAACTGTTGGGCAACTGATAGGATGTTACTGTACTTACTTTTTCTTTAAGGCTTGGAAGTTCTGAAAAACAACGCAAATGAACCCATTAGTTCATTGTGAATAAGATCGACGAATGCATGCATTCAAAAAGGTCTCACTGTCATGCATAATGACAATGTACAGTTAGGATGAGAGAGGGCGACCCCCCCCCTCCATGAGGGAGACCCCTCCTGCTTACCTGCAAGAAGGTTAAATCCTCCGCCCCCATCTCCCTCTTTACTGTTTGGACCAGCTTAGTGAGGGCAGCGATGTCACTGGTCAAGGAGCTGATCCTTTCCTCCATACCGGATCTCTTGTCCTCCTCCTCATCTGCCAGGGCCTTCAGCCTGGCAGCCTCCTCTACACACAGCACCTGACGGAGCCTCTCAAACTCTGCCTTGATCTGCATATTTGCCTTCTCGGCCTGGCTCTGGGTACGAGAGAGGTTGGAGGAAGAGTGACATTTTGTAATGATACTGACATTCCTCTCGTCATTCATATCTCACACAACATTACTCATCTATAGGCTAGAATTATAGTTTCCTCTAGAGGCTTTCCTTGTCAGGACTCCAGGCCCTAGGTTTGATCTACAGTCAACTATTTTATTATTTCCAATTATTTCTGGTGGCTCAAGGAATCTCAGTCTGTCCCTACTCATAACCAGTCAAACAGGTTGGTTCACATATCTCATTACAGAACAATGATGAACATCAAACTGTTGGGCGCTAGATAGGCTACACACATCTAGATAGAACTAGTGAGGGCATCAAAGAGCTCTAACAAATCCCATTATCTTACACAAAACCGTCACCACGATCTGTCCACATGACATTAGTCATGGTCATTGATATGCCCTACAGTGTAGATGTAGGCAGGTCAAGCAGATACAGTATTATAGTACCTTCATGAAATCAACTGTGTTAGAGTATTTATTTTTCATTCTCTTGAAGGTCTCCACTTTCTCCTCCAATATGTTGACTTTAATGGTCAGTTCTTCCTGCAATAGAACACATAAAACACAATTAATATGCATAATAGTTTGTGATCTAGTGACTACCAGATAATAAAACATTCAAAAACATACATCAACTTATTTGCAGTATTGTTTCAGGTCCTAAGCTATTGGGTGATGACTAAGGGAATCAGGGCAATAAAGCCTTGTTCACACTGCAGGCCTTAATGCTCAAATATGTTTAGGAATACTGACTGTCCAAACAGCAAGTTACAAATTACCAAATCATGTGTGTTCAGACAGCAGTCATTAGCTGACTAGCTGACTATGCTAGTTGTCGTAGTAACGATGGGTGTGTCCACAATGGTGTTGGCTGATTGGTGGTGGTGCTCGTAGTTCCTTTCACTCAGAAGTTATGTAGCAAGCTAAGGTATTGTTGTAAGCACTAACTTGGGGAGGGAGAGCAATGGTGGAACCAGAAGCAATGCTTGATTCTGTTGGTGCGAGTGAAGATAGATATTTCAGTATTCCAATCATTTCATCTAAGAACGGAGCTAAAAAGGGCAAAAGTTTTAAAATCAAGATAAGCCTCGTTATGATACTGCCTCACTTGTTGTTGGACTGCGATTCACGAGCAAGGATGTTTTTTGGGGAAAACCGTTTGTGGTCACAAAGATGGCAAAGGATGCATTGGGAGAAGTGGAGTCAGAGTGACCAGGAGTGGTATGATGTTGATTTCATGTGTGTCAAAAGAACAAAAGGATAATGCACAAATTATCAACACATTTAGTGGAATGATTATCGGAGTAAGTCACCAATAAAAGGTGTCATATCTGGCGTCTCTATGGATATCGAGGCGTCATGGTTTAAGATTAACATGCCAGGAACAGTTGATTCACGTCGCTTAACCCGCACGGTGAATGGAAAGGAGGAAAGCATTTGGGTTTTTGATGTTCGATGAAGAATTTCTCCCAACCCATGTAAAGCTGGGATATATGAGATATGTGGTGCGAGTTTATGTACAAAAGCAACTTCAATGTCATAAATGTAAAAGGTTTGGCCATGTGTCAAGTGTTTGCAAACGGAATATCATTGTTGAAGAGTCTGAGGATGCACAATGTTGCCATTGTGATGGGAATCACATTCCACAGTTCCCTGAGTGCCCTGTTCGGATGGAGGAGGTTGAAGTAGAAAGGATCAGGGTTGTTGAGAAGGTCTCTTATGCAGTCAGTGAAAATTGTTGACGCAGCGAGTAGAGACGATGAAGCTATGGCAGTGTATGCCCAACAGTCTGGATGTCAGTCAGTTGAAAGATCCTGAAACACTAATCGTGGAGAATGTTGATTTTTGTTGCATTCATTGCGCAGGTGATTAATTGTACAGGGAAAAAAAAGAAACTGGAAATCATTGTGAAAGCAGCTAAGGTTCTTAGAACTCCAGGATTTCACATCTGAAACATTCCAGGGAATGTCTGAAATTCTTCCCACTCTCAGGCCCCAGAAGCTGTGTAGGGATCTGAGTACATTTGACTAAGTGAAGGAGTACATTGACTTTTTTTTAGTTTTTTTTTGAATAATATGAGTGTTTTATTTTGTATTATTATTAAGTTATTTTATTTCCGTTCTACCCCACCCAGTAGGTGGTGACAATACACCTTTTGGATGTAGTCCGCCAAAAACGTCTTCAAGAAAAAGGCCTGCCATGGACGTTTAGTTGCTTTGAATGTTCAAAATCAGTGTAAGAACACTTAAAGCCTCAAAGTATAACATGATCCAACTTTTTGGCTAGCCACAGCAGTTCAGACAAGTCGCAAGGCCTGAAATCAGATTTGTATATCTGACTTCAAACCACCTATAAAGTGCAAAAGCGGTGAGGGAGAAGTGCCCTTCTCAACTGAACAGTAATCTGCAGCGCTTGGTCATGTCAACAAGGCAGCATGGTGCATCGTTCAGAAACATACCGTTTTAATTGGGAAGGCAGAAAAATGTTTTTTTAATTAAAAGCAATCACTTTGCATGTCAAAACACTGCATTATATTAATACTCCACATACTTAACCTGCCACTTTTGTTTTGAGCCGATTTAGCCGTCGGCAAAAGCGGGGCATCTGGCTCAAGCCAGGGAGTCAAACCGGTTCCAGAACGAATGCAACCACTTTTCACCAGAACAAACTCCTCTCACCTGGGAAACCCGGCCCAGATAATCTAATCTCCTCAATCTCACCTGACACAACCGCGTCCCCTCGTTGAGCGGCAGCAGCTCGTGAGCCCGATGTAGAAGGACACAGTCGACGCACACGGGCTCCTCGTCCTTTACGCAGTAAAGTTGAAACGCCAAACGATGCAGGTTACAAAGAGGCACGTTACTGATTGCGTTCGGTCCCCGCCAACGCTTCTCCTTCTGAAACGACTCTGTCGCATCCATCAGCGCCCGGTTGGATATTGGTTGCTCGCCGTCACAGCTCTTCCTGCACACGGGACAGTTCTGCCCCGGCCCCTTCCAGCATTTCTCCAAACACTCCTTGCAGAAGCTGTGGCTGCAAGAAAGAAGAACGGGCCCCCGGTAGAGATCTTTACAGACCGGACAGGTCAGGTCCTCCTGAAGGAGGGATGGAACCTCTGACATCTCCTCATCCCAACCACATTCAGCCATGGTGTCGCTGTCGAATCTGCAGGCCCCTTCAGAAAACGCGTCGCTGTCGAATCTGCAGGCCCCTTCAGAAAACGCGTCAAGTTTTTACTTTCGCTTTCTTCAAAATTCTCCTTTTTATACGCTGACAGTTGTCCAGAGACATTCTTCCTTTCTGGTTGACGGTTTACCTGTATTCTTTCTAGATTTGTTGACCCCAACACAAAACTTTAGTTTGTAAACAGGTAAAATGTGCTTTTGTAGAGCCGTTGACTGCAGTTTCGATTGTAACCTGCCTTCCTTCCTCAATTAAGTGGGTGTGTGTGTGTATGGCGCGCAACCTTCTTCTGAGGTTTTAACGGCGGTTGGTATCCAATTTGTTGCATTACCGCAACCTACCTGACTGGAGTACAATTCCCTTATACTTTGCTTGAAAAATGTAATAAATAACGACACTCACTAATATGGTACACAACCAATGATGTTCTACTAAGATAGACCACATCCTGCCGTTTCCAATGGCAGGCAAGTGAGCCGAGTAGGTGGGATCAAGTGTCGAGATGGGTTTTTCAAAGTCGCGTTTATTGGTCTGTCAGATGGCTTAGTAACGTCAATAAAATAGATCGTCATCATATTTAAATTAGGTTTAAAATGAGATGCAGACGTTGGACTGGAGGTGATTTGGAGACTTCAACGCTTGTTTTAATGTAGCGAACGTTAAGTAAAGATTTGTTGTTGAGACTTTTATAACGCCACCGAGATAGAAAAGTAAGTTATAAATATATCGTTTAATGTTATACATATAAAATAGATATTAAAACGTTTTGTAGTGGGCATTAACTGTTCGGCTAGATATTTTCCGTTAAAACATGCTGAGGAACAGTAATGGTAAGTTATCTAAATCAATAACGTTAAATTAGCTGGGCTCCGCACATGCAAGAAACTGACGACTGGTTAACAGTTGTCATTTTGCGAATCAATACTGGAGACTATTGGTAAAATATAATTGAGTGAGGTTATTAATAGCTAACCGGTTACTCTTCTCTTAAAACATTTTATAATTTCACATGGGCAAGAAGAGAGAAATAACATTAGTAGCTAGCGCGATATATACACTATTATATATTTCTCAGCTAACACTGTAGCGCCATAAATCCGATTATGCACGTGTCAGAAATAGAGTAATGTGGGATTCTGTGTTTTACATTATAGCCATTATATGATTAAATATTATCTGATGTTGGATGTGTGAAGTATCTGCCTTTGTGCACTTGAGCATCATCATGAGATTAAACAACTGCTTGCTACATCTACTTGCCTGTTTGTGTGTGTGACAAGAACTGAGCAACATGCTGAGACTGCTGCATGTTGCATAACAGCCCAGCAGATGCTTTGTCCTTGTGTTTGGATGTGACAATATTGAGCACATGGTGTGACTTGCTGTATCTTACAAAGTTGTGGTTAATTAGGTATAGGGAGGGGTGGTCATCACAAGGTTTACTGAGATGGAAAAATACTGAACAACACAATAGCAGGAACTGAGCAACTGTTATAACTAGGGGGTGATACCAGAACAGTGAGATACATCGACAGAGGGTGGACTCCAAGAAGCGCCAAGAGGCGGGGACCAGACTGAGCGCCTGCGATAGGCTGAGCAAGTCTAAACCACGCTCAGACTCTATTGTGATAGGCCAACAGACGGGTTGGAACTATGTCTATCACAGTATATGAACAGCTGTTTTCTTACGTCCTGTCAGTTCCCTGTTCTGCCCTGCGTGGTATTAAAGTGAGCCCGTATATAGGAAAGTTGCATTTGCCATTTATTGCTTAGCTAATAAAAGTACATAGAGTACAATCAGTGACTCAGTGTTTTAACTTGTTCTGATACCAGATTCGAATTGACGCAACCCTAACAGTAAACTAGCTAGTTTAGCTAGCTAATCGTTTCAGGACCGCACATCTGAGAGAGAACAGAACGTTATTTGTTTACTCCAGGTAGGCTGGACACATTACATTTTTAACGCTTTTTTTCTGATAAGTAGTTCATTGCATCCGCCGTAGAGCCCAGTTTCATAATATTACCATCTGTCTCAACTACTTGCGGTAGTTTTGTACTAATTTTTTCACCCTGCCAGCTCCTATTAGTTCTATTGAGCACCAACTCGCCTTCCGAAAGTTTTATTCCCTGTCCATTGTTACACGTCACAATGCCTGCTTCGCTATTGTTGGCAATCAGACATGACCACATTAAATACAGTGCCTTGCGAAAGTATTCGGCCCCCTTGAACTTTGCGACCTTTTGCCACATTTCAGGCTTCAAACAAAGATATAAAACTGTATTTTTTTGTGAAGAATCAACAACAAGTGGGACACAATCATGAAGTGGAACGACATTTATTGGATATTTCAAACTTTTTTAACAAATCAAAAACTGAAAAATTGGGCGTGCAAAATTATTCAGCCCCCTTAAGTTAATACTTTGTAGCGCCACCTTTTGCTGCGATTACAGCTGTAAGTCGCTTGGGGTATGTCTCTATCAGTTTTGCACATCGAGAGACTGAATTTTTTCCCCCATTCCTCCTTGCAAAACAGCTCGAGCTCAGTGAGGTTGGATGGAGAGCATTTGTGAACAGCAGTTTTCAGTTCTTTCCACAGATTCTCGATTGGATTCAGGTCTGGACTTTGACTTGGCCATTCTAACACCTGGATATGTTTATTTTTGAACCATTCCATTGTAGATTTTGCTTTATGTTTTGGATCATTGTCTTGTTGGAAGACAAATCTCCGTCCCAGTCTCAGGTCTTTTGCAGACTCCATCAGGTTTTCTTCCAGAATGGTCCTGTATTTGGCTCCATCCATCTTCCCATCAATTTTAACCATCTTCCCTGTCCCTGCTGAAGAAAAGCAGGCCCAAACCATGATGCTGCCACCACCATGTTTGACAGTGGGGATGGTGTGTTGCTTTTACGCCGCTCTTCCATAAAGGCCAGATTTGTGCCAAAAAGTTCAATTTTGGTTTCATCTGACCAGAGCACCTTCTTCCACATGTTTGGTGTGTCTCCCAGGTGGCTTGTGGCAAACTTTAACCAACACTTTTTATGGATATCTTTAAGAAATGGCTTTCTTCTTGCCACTCTTCCATAAAGGCCAGATTTGTGCAATATACGACTGATTGTTGTCCTATGGACAGAGTCTCCCACCTCAGCTGTAGATCTCTGCAGTTCATCCAGAGTGATCATGGGCCTCTTGGCTGCATCTCTGATCAGTCTTCTCCTTGTATGAGCTGAAAGTTTAGAGGGACGGCTAGGTCTTGGTAGATTTGCAGTGGTCTGATACTCCTTCCATTTCAATATTATCGCTTGCACAGTGCTCCTTGGGATGTTTAAAGCTTGAGAAATCTTTTTGTATCCAAATCCGGCTTTAAACTTCTTCACAGCAGTATCTCGGACCTGCCTGGTATGTTCCTTGTTCTTCATGATGCTCTCTGCACTTTTAACGGACCTCTGAGACTATCACAGTGCAGGTGCATTTATACGGAGACTTGATTACACACAGGTGGATTGTATTTATCATTATTAGTCATTTAGGTCAACATTGGATCATTCAGAGATCCTCACTGAACTTCTGGAGAGAGTTTGCTGCACTGAAAGTAAAGGGGCTGAATAATTTTGCACGCCCAATTTTTCAGTTTTTGATATGTTAAAAAAGTTTGAAATATCCAATAAATGTCGTTCCACTTCATGATTGTGTCCTACTTGTTGTTGATTCTTCACAAAAAACGACAGTTTTATATCTTTATGTTTGAAGCCTGAAATGTGGCAAAAGGTTGCAAAGTTCAAGGGGGCCGAATACTTTCGCAAGGCACTGTACATAGGCTTACCTCAAGTAATGTATTATTAACAATAAGCTAACTGTTCTCCTAGGTACACGTTGTTGTGACCCACAGTGCTAACGATGGCTGGGCGCATAGCCATCAAACGTTCAACATTTTCTGGTCATTGTTAACCATATTTTTCTTTCAAAAAAAAATGTACACCTAAACAAAACGCATGCCCTTGTCCTATTTGCAAGATGCTGCCGATCTAAACAGCCGTAAGACATGTTTTAATTGAGAAATTACTTCATTTAAAAAAATAACTTTTGTTTCTAAATAGCTGCTGAGTATTTTGATATGCGTCAGTCTGTTAGTGGGCATCGAATGGAGCGAATGCTGCGCAGGTTCAGAATTGCAAAATTGAATGGATAGGTCTAGCTCATTGATTTGTAGATCTGACGCAGTTGCCCACCTCAGATTATGAGCCTAGCAAGTGTCACTAATGAGTTATGTAGTGGCCACAGGGCTATAGAGGGCTATACATTTATACTGTTTTTTGCCTTAAAAACCCTAACCCTTCTAGGTATAACCTATTTTAGCCTTAACCCTATCCTTAATTCTTAGGTAGGGTAGCCTAGAACACTTTTAAACAATTTTGTAATAATGTTAGTAAATACCATTATAGTACTAAGTAGCTCTTTGATACTTTTTAAAATCAAAACCTATGCAAGCATTTTGCTATTTTTTGTTATTTTAGGATATATATTTTTGCAAGGCAGAACACTTGATAAACAAGCCACATTTTATTTTTAAAATGTGGTTTGAACTGGGTGTGAACTAGTAACCTATATGTGAAAGTCCAGCAATTGGCGGGGATAGGTGGTGCAGGTTTGAGACTGATCTCAGGAATTAATAGGAAAAATACAATTTATTTCTCAGCTGTTTCACTAATGCCTTTATGTGAATTAAGAACGTTTAATTGCTAAATATTCCCAATAGATGGCAGCATAAGACCACGAAGCATCAATTATAGGCAGCAATATGATTGACATAAAATGGCATGAAACCAAAGACTATATGTCCAATGATTTTCTAAAACGCTCACTCATGACTTTACAGTTAGCTATTTATCACGTATTAGGCCTGTGTTGCTTTTGGGAGAGCAAATAAATAGTGACTATGGCAGATATTGAACCCCGGCCAAATAATCACTAGACAGGTGCGCTAAACCTCAAACCTAGTAGACATGCATTATAAAAAGCTAGCGTTTAGCAAATTTACCTCCACATGCCCCTCGCTTGCGCGAGTAGGTAGAGTGCTCTCTGCCGCTGACAGCACGAGTTTTTGGCGGGTCTTGTTGAGTTTGCTACTTTTGTGAGAAGGCAGAGCGGGTCGATGCTGGTTGACGAATTTGACAATGAATGTACTAGGAAAATACGTTTTTGTTGACCAGAGGTGACTGAGTTAATGTTCAAGTGTATTGATAATCGTTATAGTAATGAAGTATAATTTCAAAACATGAGCATAAACAGGTAATAATAAACATGAATCATTATATTACTTCACAGTAATCTGTTAAATGCATTTTCAGTCCTTCCACTTGCTTTAGCAGTGTGGAAAGGAACAGAAAAAAGCGCGTGCGCAGGAGTTTTCCTGTGAGGGGAGTGGTGTTTTTTAATACATTTTTATTAACATTAATATGCTAAACATAACAGCCAGAGGGATTCCACAAAGAAATGAGAGAAAATAAAACTAATCCACATTATATCAATTCAAATACAGATATGTAGCGAATACATTTTTTGTTTAAGTTTTAATGACTAAATAGATTTCCAAATCGGATAAAAAAAATTAAGAAAAGGGACTTTTTCTTCATACATTTTGATTTGTGTATTTCTTTCCTAATAAAATAGATTTATGACATACTCACGTTCAATTGTGGAACCAGTGTAGTAAAATAATATGTAAAACCTAGAAATTTCAATGGTTGTATGCAATATGAGGCCAAGATATAGTTTTACATCAGTCCAGAACACTTCACTATATAAACAATGACAGAATAAGTGTTCAATAGATTCAGTTTCTAGTTCACAAAAACTGCATTCACTGGTAACATCAGGTATATATTTAGAAATCAAGCTATTACACGGATAGAATCTATGGATAATCTTAAAGGAGATCTCCTTTACTTTATTGGTCACCATAAATTTGTGTGGAGTGAGCCAAGCACGGCGCCAGTTTACATCAAACGTTGAAGCCCAACAAAATATTGCAGAGGGAATAGGCTTCCTGTAGAAAATATCCCTTGATAAACAATTGTTGAATTCCGTATCTAGTAGACCTATGCCATTCACCTGGATATCGCTTACAATCGGAGATATTCCAAAATATGCATTATTCTGAAGTAAAGTTTTTATTCCGCTAGGTATAGCTTTAATAACAGTGTCATATTCCTTGCTTGAAACCTCAAAGTTGTATCTTTCCATAAATTCTCTCAGTGTAAATAGATTCTCACTAATATTAACTAATTGGCTGACAAGGACACTGTTTTTGGTTATGGTTAAATAACATATTTTTTCTATGTAATATCGACCCATTGTTCCATATAAAACATTTGAGGTGAAAAGTTGTGTTTATACAACAAAGCCCAGCACATTAAAGCCTGCTTGTGAAAAGCCGCCAGTTTCACAGGAAGTTTACCCACAATATGGGGCGGCAGCGTAGCCTAGTGGTTAGAGCGTTGGACTAGTAACCGGAAGGTTGCGAGTTCAAACCCCCGAGCTGACAAGGTACAAATCTGTCGTTCTGCCCCTGAACAGGCAGTTAATCCACTGTTCCCAGGCCGTCATTGAAAATAAGAATTTGTTCTTAACTGACTTGCCTGGTTAAATAAAGGTTAAAAAAAAAAATTAAAAAAAAAAAAATAAAAAAAAAATATATGGACATTGTAGTAAAACATTAACCTGTTATGGCTGCATCCCTTGTTCTCAATTTCCGCCTGAAGACATACCCTAATCTAACTGTCTGTAGCGCAGCCCCAGAGGCAAGGATATGCATATTCTTGGTATCATTTGAATGGAAACATTCTGAAGTTTGTGGAAATGTTAATTGAATGTAGGAGAATATAACACAGTAGATCTGGTGGAAGAAAAGAGAAAGAAAGAGCATACGTTTTCTGTTTTTATTGTTGTAGTATCATCTTTCACATGTACTAGAATAGCAACACAGTCAGATAGGATGCTGGAGATAATTTTGATGGATAACACAAGAGGGCAACTGTAGGTGTGCAAAGCGTCAGACTGATAACTTCAGGAATGTGTGAGCTACATGACATTTAGAAGTCACCCAGGTGTCCCACACAAGTTGCCCAAATGTACCCAAGTGGCCGAATTGGTGAAATGACCTATAACTATATACAACAGTGCAAATAACTATGTACAACATATCAAAAAGCAATTCTAACACACAAAAAATATATATAAAAATGTTTAAAAAAAATGTTATTTAAAAAAAACATTAAAAAAAACAGGGGTAGACCGTTTGGAAGTCCTCTACACAATATTTTGCTGCCTGTGCCATGTCCCATAGCAGTCTCTTTCTGATGTAAAGCCGAGGCAAACTGAACAAGTGGTGCAGGTGATGGGGAACTTCATGCGACACAGAAGACAACAACGCCTCCATGCTGTGCCCTTTTGGCCCTGAGGCACAGTCATGCTTGCAGTAATGAACTGTGGCATATGAACACCACTGGAGGCAGGAGTAGAGGGGGCAGAGGTAGAGCGGGCAGCTTGGCACCGGGGGCTCCCAGTCGGAGTCGCTATTACTGTGAAAGAAAACATTGAAAAAAATATTTGTATTGTATGAGCCTTTTATCATCGCATAAAATAAACAGATATGTATTGTATAGAGCAGAGGGAACAGTCACTAAGGTGAAGTGCTGTTCCATTCAACTCCGGACATTGTTGTGGGCCTGCCCTCCCCCCAACAGCACCCAATGGCTATTTCATATGGAAATGGAGAGGAGTAGCAGGCGCAGTGGCCATGTGTGTGATTGCTGTTCTACTCCATTCCATTTGAATAAAAAATGGAAAATATATATATCTGACATGGAATATATATATATATATATACACATACATACACATCCAAACAAACAAACAATACACACACACACAGCTTATGGGTCGTACACATACATACACACACACACACTATAGCCAATGTGTACTTTACACATTTCATCACACATTTCATTGCAAATTGCAAAAAAATAATATTTTTGCAAAAAAAATATATATATATTTTTCATAAAACGGCATTAGCACCTACCCGTCCAGAAGTACGTCCTGTCCTTGCAGAAACAGCTCCTCGATGTTTGAATCATAACACTCAAAGATTATTCAAACAAAAAATCTGTCTCAATTTCCCGATCAATCTCTTCGATAATCTGGTGCAAATCTGTATACTTAGACTTCGCTTTTCCTGATTTATTCGCCATGATGTCTTCAATGAAATCGTTGAAAAAACACTTTCCAAAATACTACTTTCCAAAACACTGCTGTGCGTAACAAGCGTGACTGCAACAACTCTGATGGTGAAGGCGAGAATGAAGTTCGTTACGCGTGCGTTTCCAAACAAGGGATGGTGGCCCAACCCATAACCATCACATACTGGCGTTTACCTCAGCTCATTGGCTATCTACCCAGCTAGATTTCAAGAAGATCAGTGGTCATTGGGCAGAAATACAGTCGATCGCTCTTCTCAAACAAAAGCATGGTATTTGTTCTCTGTAATAGCTATTTTAAATCGGAAAACGTAGTTTGATTACCAAGATTCTAATCTTTTGAAGGATGTAAGACACTTGCATTTTCAAGAATGTTTAATGTTACAACGTTGTATTTTTAGTTGTCACTCTGAAATGTCCTCTGATGTTGATCCCTGTACGGGGATCGCAGCCATAAGAGGTTTTAAGCCCTCAGAACTTCTGAAAAACAAAATGAGGTTTAATATTCCAGAAATTGAGGATTTTCTATGTACCTTTTAATCCAGTTGACCTTTGATATCTGATTGAAGAGAGTGACGTCTAACACAAACCCTGTTGGTGATAACATCTCTTTTTATCTTATGTGGCTTGTTTTTCCATGTGAAGTTGTACAATAGCCTATCTAAGGTACAGCAAGAGGATTTGGGAATGTCAATAGATAGCACCTCAGGATAAAAGCACCCTTCCTTGAAGACTTAAATCCCTCCCTAACCATGAGGATAATTTTGTTTTGACAGATTCAGGTACAGGGTTCAAATTAAGATCATTCACAGCCTTAAGATTTTTGGTGATCTTTACACCGAAGTAGGTTACACTATCTTTTTCAGAGATGTTACAATCTGCTGGATTGACAGCTCCTTTCAAAACAAACATCTCACATTTGGAAAGCTTTAATGCCAAACCTGAGATTTAGGAGAACTGCTTCACGATATCCAATGCTAATCTAGTTTGTGACACATTTTTCAAAAAAAGTGAGGTGTCATCCACCAGTTATTCACCAGTTGGGATATCTTGATCTCTCTGGCCTGGAATGTAATGCCTTCAAATTGACTTTTATGAACTAATGAGCATAGAATTTGAGATACTAACAAAAATAAAAAAAGGTGAAATTGGACAACCTTGTATTCCTTTGTAAATGTTCAACCTTGAGGATGTTCCATGACAGAGTTTGATACAGCTATTGCCACCATTATACTGAGTTCTAATAGCACCAACAAAAAAACAACCAAATTTCAAATGCTTAAGACAATCAAAAATGAAATTGTGGCTTACTGTATCAAATGCTTTCTGAAAATCCAAAAATAGGATAACAGGGAAGTCATACTATAGATTACAATACTCAACCAAGTCTAACACCAGCCTCAGATTATTAGATATATGGCGCCCTTTCATTAAACCCTGATTGACAATCAGATCATTCAAGCAAGACTTTAACCTTTATGCAAAGATTAAGGCTATAATATTGTAGTTGTTATTTAGTAGTGTGATTGGATGCCAATTATCAATATTTAAGAGATCCTTGTGCGGTTTAGGTATAAGAGTAATAACCCCTTGCTTCAGAGAGACAGATAGTTCTCCCTTCTTTATAGCCTCCTTAACCTCTCTGCGCACGGAACCCTGTAGCGGGATGAAATTCGACAACATACGGTGATCGCTACATAAATAGTCATATTAAACATTCATGAAAATACAAGTGTCTCACATGTTTCGAAAGCCTAGAATCTTGCTAATCCAACTGTGTTGTCAGATTTAAAAAATGATTTACTGCGAAAGACTACAATGCGATTATCTGAGGATAGAGCCCCAACAATTTCAACCAGCACAGGCGTAACAAAATCACAAACTGCAATAAAATACATTGTTTACCTTTGACGATCTTCCTCTGTTTGCAATCCCAATGCTCATTGTTACACAATGAATGGTCTATTGTTTGATAAAATAAATTTATAGCCTAACATGAAACATTTTGTGAACCTCTTGTGTCGTGAATTCCGTCTCATTCCGTTTTTGACGACACACTCGAGGTAAATACACACACAGAACGTGACTTTTCCAGTCATGTTTGGTTTCATTGCAATCAATTGGTTTGTTTGTAACACAACCAAACCTGATGGGTCATTTCGCGGGACGTATTGACTGAAAGAAACCGATTTGAAGACAACAAGTAATGGCATCATTGTGCACCAATGATTTGCCCGCTGTTTTGTTGATTGACTGTATTTTAACCCAATGTCCACTGATCGTCTTGAAATCTAGCTGGTTAGATAGCCAATGAGCTGAGGTAAATGGCAATATGTAATGTTTATGTGTTGGAAGACCAACCCATGTAGTAAACTCCGGCGTAAAGAGGGTCATTCACCATGGTAGTTTTATACCGGAAGGAGCAACGCATGTTGCGCACGGCGTTGTTTTGGTAAAGCGCATATTCAGCTGTTTATATCAATCAGTATGGCGACTAAGTCAGGGAAAGCTAAATCTAAGTCTAGATATACAGATGTACACACAATTTTAGAAGAAATTCATCGAGGACAATTATTTTAGCGATTCCCAAATGGAGGAATATTTTTTGAATGGAGAGGACATCATTTTGGACTGGTAAGTTCTTCTCATGCTAATGTCGTTGTTTGAAATTAATAATATAAAATATTATTTGTGAAATGAAATAGCCTATTTGAGGCTGTTGAGGGGAGGGCAGGCCCACAACAATGGCCAAAGTGAAATGGAGACAGTAGATACAGCTGGTCTGTTGTAATATAGTAAAGACAGTAGATCTGGATACATAGGATTCGAACTAACCACCTTTAGGTTACTGCCCAACACTCTTAACCGCTAGATTACAAACCACAAAATGTTAAACACAAAAAGACAAATGGTAGTAAATAAATGGTAAACTGGTTAAATAAACGACTTCTTGGAACTTTCAGACTGCCATTGTTTTGGGAAATGGAGGTATGTATATATATTTCGCCAAATATCTCTCAATGTGTATATTTCGATAAAAAAAAGTAGGACACCATTTTATTAAAGATAATCGCTTCTTTCTAATTATGTTTTATACTTCCTCGTTATGCAGATGTAGCCGATGTAAAATGGCTAGCTAGTTAGCGGGATCGGGGCGAGGGGACGGACGTAAAGTCTATGCTGTTACACAGACATAAGCGCAGTTGACACCATCGAGGTGAGTATGTTTACCTTCTCCACAAGTTTTTTTTTCTCTCTGTTTCGTTCCTAAGAACAAATTGTAGTGGTAATATGAAAAGGGATAAAACATTTGTTGTGCCATTTCGGCTAAAATGAATTCCAAGCGTAATTCCAGTCAAAATAGGCAAAACCAGGCAAAACACGTATGATTAAATTAATTTGCTATGGGCTCACGCTAGTGTTCCAGTTTAGCCAACGTTCTATTGCCGTTTTTCAGCCTTGAGTGAATTTTGACTCGTTCTGTTGTCCAGCCTATTTGAAGAGCTAGAAAATGGATGAGCACGGACGAACAACGTTTATGAATTTATGTACTCTCTATAGTACTGCATCGTTACACCTCAAAATAGCTAGAACCAGGTGTTGCAACAAATAATTTTTTGTTGTTTTGAACATAACCAATTCCAGGCAGACATTGTAATTATTTTGAGTGACAGTGAGGACAAAGCACTGTTCCACCAACTGTTGGGCGAATTTGGCACATGGGTGGATTTATTTGGCCCTGCAATTTAATGTTTTTTTTTTTTATTGTTGTACATAACAGACTGGAAAAACACCAGGAAATCAGCTCCGATTTGATTTCAGTTAAGAATCTATTCATGTATTCCCATGCAAAAGAGACACCTGATCATATACAAATGTAAGTAAGGTTTGAATTATTATTTTATTCAAAAATATTTGTTCTGGCTTCCAGTCAATTTTCAGTCTACAAATGATCTGTTGTTATATTCCTGCCCCCCAACCATCTGCTCAAGAAACAATTGGCACTCGGCTGAATCTAGTTGATGATCCCTGGGATAAAGGGAATGGATGACTCCTCCTTTCCTCTGTTTGTTTTTGTTCTCTTCACCAGGATAGTGAAATGACGGGCACCAAAAGAAAAGTACTATCCGGTGAAACACTTCCGTTTTCTCTGTGCTATGGTTTTTGGTTTGTTAACTTCACCATTCATTTTTTTAAGCTGCACTCACATTCTACACATGGTGCATTTCTTTATAATATTTTCTATGAGGGGGTAGGCATGCTCTACATGGCCTTCTAGGATGCAATCAAAGGCGCTAGATCTAAGTAAGAGGACTCTTAGTCCTTACACAATGCCAGTTTTTGCCCAGAGACTGCTACGTTTTTTTGTCAATTACTGTATGTCCTCCATTTCTGTTATTCCAATCTATAAGGTGATGACGTACTTGGTTTTGGTGGCTTTTAGCCTTGCTAGACATGCCTACTTTGCGTTTGCCTGTTGTTTTTTGGTGATTTTGACAGCTTCTTTTCCAGGAGCTGTATTCTCTTATTAAAGTAACATCTGTATGAGATTAACTTTGTGATATTTTTGTTTCAATGTGTGTGCAATTAATCACTATGGGAACATTATTATACTATAGACCTCCTTCAATTGGATGATGGCCTCCTCCTGCATGACACCTGTGCTACGTGCTGCTTCCTGTATGCTTGTGAGGAAGACTCCTTCCGCCACCTCTGTCACCTGAGCCGCCTCCTGTATGCTTCTGAGGAAGCCTTCTGTCACCTGACAGACCACTTCCTGCAGACCACCTGAACTAAATTCAGCATCTGCTGCTTCCTCTGCTGGAGCTGGGACTACGCTCTCCTTCACTCTCTTGTTCTCTCTTTCTCACGTTAAACTCCTACGTCTTCTTCCCTATCCTCTACTTAAAAAATAGGCAATTAAAGACTTTAAACCTGTTGATATAAAACAATAACGATGCACCTTTGTGGTTTTGTGGTTGACTTATTTTTCTACTTCGCTGTGCATCTGTTGCAGATTGAGGGGGTGGATTCATGCAATTTATTCTGGTAGGTATTGCCTTGGAGGACAGTGTCTTTCGTGAACCCTGTTGGAAGACATTTTTTACCAGAAAGGTATCATGTGACTGAAGTGTATTTTTATTGGCAAAGATGGGCAATAATCAGAGTAAAACACACTTCTAAGTGCTCCTCGCAGAGAGCGTAACCCCCTTTCTTCAGGCCCTCAAAGGACTTCTGCAGACTGATGTCCCCACACCTGATGTTTCTCAGCCACATCTTCCTCCTGAGTAATTACATAAGTGTGTAAAGGTTTAATCTCACATTTTATTAAATTCAGCTGGATGTTCGTCTATGCTTAAGGTTTCCTGTTTTATAGTTAATTTAGTAGTGTAGTGGTTGCTATGCTGTGGTAGTATATTGTAGTTTATAGATAGTTTATGGTTATGTCCTCTATCCCTGTTATTCACCCTGATTTAAAATATATATATATATTTAAACAGCAGCCATGTCGTTTTTCTCTCTGTGAGAGGAGTGTGATGTAGACTCCAGAAGTCATAAGAAAGGCAGTCTTTCTTGCTACTCCTGTTACCAGTACCCAAATGAGGACCTTACATTCTTACTGATCGTGTCCTGCTATAGTTAGTAGTTTAAATAGATTAATCCCTGTAGTCTGCAGACTTCTGGGGGCTATGGTCACACTCCTCTTCACTCAAAACAGACACTACTCTCTGTGAAAAACTACTACATTGCCTGATTAGTGTAACAGTATAACTTTAGACCGTCCACTCGCCCATACCTGGGCGCGAACCAGGGACCCTCTGCACACATCAACAACAGTCACCCACGAAGCATCATTACCCATCGCTCCACAAAAGCCGCAGCCCTTGCAGAGCAAGGGGAACCACTACTTCAAGGTCTCAGAGCATGTGACGTCACCGATTGAAACGCTATTTAGCACGCACCACCGCTAACTAGTTAGCTATTTCACATCTGTTACACTAGCAACACCCCCATTATCCATCTGTGGCACAATGTTGTTCTTTGATGAGGTAATGATAACAGCTGTTGGCATCCAATAAATGTTGCATTACCGCCATCTACATGACTGGAGTACATCTCCTTAATACTTTGCTTGGGGGAAGAAAAAAAAATACCCTGCCATCAAACACTACACTCACAAAAAACAAAACCACCTACTCCACTATTTAAATCTATCTCAGGCCAACAACCTGAAAGGATGGGACACCACCACTTAACACACCCTGTAACTTTTCTGATGTCAAGTCTCGCACACCCAAATACTCTGCAGCTGCCACATCAACCTCAATTTTCAGCGACTTAAGTTCCATCCCTGCAGTACAGTTGATAACCATTGCTATACATGCTAAAATTCCAATCTTACTGAAACATACAGTACCAGTCAAAGGTTTGGACACACCTACTCATTCAAGGGTTTTTCTTTATTTTTACTATTTTCTACATTGTAAAATAATAGTGACGACCTAAAAACTATGAAATAACACACATGGAATCATATAGTAACCAAAAAAGTGTTAAACAAATCAAAATATATTTGAGATTCTTCAAATAGAAACCCTTTGCCTTGATGACAGCTTTGCGCACTCTTGACATTCTCTCAACCAGCTTCATCTGGAATGCTTTCCCAACAGTCTTGAAGGAGCTCCCACATACGCTGACACTTGTTGGCTGCTTTTCCTTCACTCTGCGGTCCAACTCATCCCAAACCATCTCAATTGGGTTGAGGTTGGGTGATTGTGGAGGCCAGGTCATCTGATGCAGCACTCCATCACTCTCCTTCTTGGTCAAATAGCCTTTACACAGCCTGGAGGTGTGTTGGGTCATTGTCCTGTTGATAAACAAATGATAATCCCATTAATCGCAAACCAGATGGGATGGTGTATTACTGCAGAATGCTGTGGTAGCCATGTTGGTTAAGTATGCCTTGAATTCTAAATAAATCACAGACAGTGTCACCATTAAAGCACCATCGCTCCTCCTCCCTGTTCACGGTGGGAACTACACATGCGGAGATCATCCGTTCAACTACTCTGCGTCTCACAAAGACACGGCGGTTGGAACCAAAAATCTCACATTTGGACTCATCGGACCAAAGGACAAGTTTCCACAGGTCTATTGTCCATTGTTTGTGTTTCTTGGCCCAGCAAGTCTCTTCTTATTATTGGTGTTCTTTAGTAGTGGTTTCTTTGCAGCAATTCAACCATGAAGGCCTGATTTCACGCAGTCTCTGAACAAATCAAATGTTGTCACATGCGCTGAATACAGCAGGTGTAGACTTAACGGTGAAATGCTTACTTACAAGCCCTTAACCAACAACCCAGTTTTAATAAAAAAGAAAAAATAATTAAAGAGCAGCAGTAAAATAACAACGAGGCTATACACAGCGGGTACCGGTACAGAGTCAATGTGCAGGGGAACCGGTTAGTCGAGGTAATTGAGGTAATATGTACATGTAGGTAGAGATAAAGTGACAATGCATAGATAATAACAGAGAGGAGTAGCAGCAGCGGGGCAGGGGGGCAATGCAAATAGTCTCAGTAGCCATTTGATTAGTTGTTCAAGAGTGTTATGGCTTGGGGGTAGAAGTTGTTAAGAAGTCTTTTGGACCTAGACTTGGCGCTCCGGCACCGCTTGTGCGGTAGCAGAGAAAACAGTCTATGACTAGGGTGGCTGGAGTCTTTGACAATTTTTAGGGCCTTCCTCTGACACTGCCTGGTATAGAGGTCCTGGATGGCAGGAAGCTTGGCTCCAGTGATGTACTGTGCCGTTCGCACTTCCCTCTGTAGTGCTGAGCAGTTACCATACCAGGCAGTGGTGCAACCAGTCAGTATGCTCTCGATGGTGCAGCTGTAGAACTTTTTGAGGATCTGAGAACCCATGACAAATCTTTTCAATCTCCTGAGGGGTAATAGGCTTTGTCATGCCCTCTTCACGACTGTCTTGGTGTGTTTGGGCCATGATAGTTTGTTGGTGATGTGGATTCCAAGGAAGTTGAAGCTCTCAACCTGCTCCACTACCGCCTCGTCGATGAGAATGGGGGCGTACTCAGCCCTCCTTTTCCTGTCATGCATAGCCAGGCACAGTTGATGTTGAGATGTGTCAGTTCAAGTAACAATGTGAAGCATCTATCTAACTTATTTTCTGCAGCAGAGTGTACTCTGGGCCTTCCTTTCCTGTTGCAGTCCTCATGAGAGACAGTTTCATCATAGCGCTTGATGGTTTTTGTGACTGCACTTGAAGAAACTTAAAAAATTCTTGAAATTCTACGGATTGACTGACCTTCATGTCTTAAAGTGATGATGGACTGTTGTTTCTCTTTGCTTATTTGAGCTATTCTTGCCATAATATGGACTTGGTCTTTTACCAAATTGGGCTATCTTCTGTATACTACCTGTACCTAGTTGCAACACAACTGATTGTCTCAAACGCATTAAGAAGGAAAGAAATTCCACAAATGAACTATTAACAAGACACACCTGTTAATTGAAATGCATTCCAAGTGACTACGTCATGAAGCTGGTTGAGAGAATTCCAAGAGTGTGCAAAGCTGTCATCAAGACAAAGTGTGGCTACTTTGAAGAATCTCAAATATGAAATATATTTTGATTTGCTGAATTTTTTTGTTTACTAAATGATTCCATATGTGTTATTTCATAGTTTTGATGTCTTCACTATTATTCTTCAATGTAGAAAATAGTAAAAAAATTAAGAAAACCCTTTGAATGAGTAGGTGTGTCCAAACTTTTGACTGGTACTGTATATCACTTGTTGCCCTATCGCTCTGTACCGGTACAGATCTACTACTCACACCACTCCTCTCAGGATCCCTCCCCCTTGACCCATCTTCCTCTACTTCACTGCCTCAGCATATGACAACTTCTGCACTCCTCTAACCCTGGAAACCTCAACCTGCCTCTCTCACACGGGCCATTTCTCATCCCCAGCTCCATGGGCACCCTTACAATTAACACATACCACTACTTTCCCCAATGCTACACATTCCTTTGTTTCATGCCCTTCTGTGCACTTCTCACACCTAGGAACCTCCCTCCTACACACTGCTGCCACATGCCCATAAGCTTGACACCTGTACAACATCATGTATTCAGCACAAAAGCTCGTACAGGATAACCACAAAAGCTCGTACAGGATAACCACAGAAGCTCGTACAGGGTAACTTATATATCCTAACATCACTTTGTCGGACAAAGACTCAACATCAAAACTCAAAAGAACAGACAATGACTCTTCTGCTTCACCACTCACACCACCATGTCTGCGTCGCACCAAACGAAAAGCATCAAAAACCTCAGGAATCTTCCCATTCAGTTGGTCAACTTTTACATTTACTGCTACCCCAGTAATCACTCCTTTCAATGACACCCTTTTCTTGAGAGCAAAACAATTCACATTTCTTGCTCCCATTCGTTTAACGCGGAGCGCCTTCTCCATCTGACCAGCAGAAACACAAACAATTATCACAAGACCACTTCTGGATACCCTTCCTGATTCTACAGCACAAAACTCTGTTTTCAACCACCCTGAAACCACAAATGGATCAGCCAAAAACTTCACTCCTACTGTCAGACTCCTTTATCCTGACCCTCGGTGCAAGCCACAGACTCTGAGAACTTCACCACACCTAACACCTCCGATACTTCGACCTCATCTTCCACCAAACAGGAAAATTGAGAGGTGAGAGAGGGAAGGGTGGTTTTACGAAACACATATTCAAAGTCACATCTTCAGTGCAAATGGTAAAACTCTGGTACTAAAATAGATTCAGTATTCTTTTTCTCCCAAAAAATAAGTTGGTGTGTACACCAATTTGAAAACACTAAGAAGATATTAAACAACCTTTCAACTCGGTCAAATTCAGTCCTAATATTTGTGTTGTCGTTGATACGGTTTGTTTGCTGCTCAAGCACCATAGTGAACTATAATCACAGCTCATGTTTTGTGGTACCAGTACCTGGAACAACATCTATAAAAGAGTTTCCTTTTCACTATTAGTACATTTCAGTTCCTGTACCATGTGGAAATAGTGCACTCAGTCAAACTTGTTACATGTGTAACAACTGAATTTTGAAACAATTGCCTTTTTGATATGTTTTGAGAACCTAATATCACGGTTTTCGGTGAAACGGGAAAGATAGACGACAGGCAAGCAGGCGGCAGTGGAAAGAAAGGGGGAGGAAGAGGGGCAAGTTTAGGGTTTTAAGCGGCACAGTGGTTCAGAGTGAACTAAGGGGGGAGAGAGAGAGGTTCCCTTATGACTCATCTTTGACATGAAGAATAATTGTCACGTTCTGACCTTAGTTCCTTTGTTTTTGTCTTTGTTTTAGTATGGTCAGGGCGTGAGTTGGGGTGGGCAGTCTATATTGGTTTTTCTATGTTGGTTTATGAGTTCGGCCTAGTATGGTTCTCAATCAGAGGCAGCTGTCAATTGTTGTCCCTGATTGAGAATCATACTTAGGTAGCGTGGGTTTCACTTTTGGTTTGTGGGTGTTTGTTTCCGTGTGAGTGTTTGGTCCACACGGTACTGTTTCGGTTTTGGTAAATTCACGTTGTCATTTAATGTTTAGTGTTCTGAGTTTTAATTAAACATCATCATGAACACTTACCACGCTGCACTTTGGTCCTCCGATCCCTCTCTTTCTCCCGATGACAACCCTTATAATAATAATGCATTTTATTTTAATCGTTTCTCACAACACTCAGTCAATTTACATACACCAAGAAAATCAATAGGATAAAAAGCAATACAATCATACAAAATAAGTCAGTATATAAAAGTAGACTAACCATGGAGAACACTAATCATGATGAAAGACAAACCATGGAGAACACTAACCATGATGACAGACTAACCATGGAGAACACTAAACATGATGACAGACAAACCATGGAGAACACTAAACATGATGACAGACTAACCATGGAGAACACTAAACATGATGACAGACTAACCATGGAGAACACTAAACATGATGACAGACTAACCATGGAGAACACTAAACATGATGACAGACTAACCATGGAGAACACTAAACATGATGACAGACTAACCATGGAGAACACTAAACATGATGACAGACTAACCATGGAGAACACTAACCATGATGACAGACTAACCATGGAGAACACTAAACATGATGACAGACAAACCAGGGAGAACACTAACCATGATGGCAGACTAACCATGGAGAACACTAAACATGATGACAGACTAACCATGGAGAACACTAACCACGATGACAGACTAACCATGGAGAACACTAAACATGATGACAGACAAACCAGGGAGAACACTAACCATGATGGCAGACTAACCATGGAGAACACTAAACATGATGACAGACTAACCATGGAGAACACTAAACATGATGACAGACAAACCAGGGAGAACACTAACCATGATGACAGACTAACCATGGAAAACACTAAACATGATGACAGACTAAACATGGAGAAAACCTAAACATGATGACAGACTAACCATGGAGAACACTAAACATGATGACAGACTAACCATGGAGAACACTAAACATGATGACAGACTAACCATGGAAAACACTAAACATGATGACAGACAAACCAGGGAGAACACTAACCATGATGGCAGACTAACCATGGAGAACACTAAACATGATGACAGACTAACCATGGAGAACAGTAAACATGATGACAGACTAACCATGGAAAACACTAAACATGATGACAGACTAACACGGGAGAACACTAAACATGATGACAGACTAGCCATGGAGAACACTAACCATGATGACAGACTAACTAGGGAGAACACTAAACATGATGACAGATTAACCATGGAGAACACTAAACATGATGACAGACTAAACATGATGACAGACTAACAAGGGAGAACACTAAACATGATGACAGACTAACAAGGGAGAACACTAAACATGATGACAGACTAACAAGGGAGAACACTAAACATGATGGCAGACTAGCCATGGAGAACACTAAACATGATGAAAGATGAACCATAGAGAGCACTAACCATGATGACAGACTGACCAGGGAGAACACTGAACATGATGACAGACTAGCCATGGAGAACACTAATCGTGGTGACAGACTAAGCATGATGACAGACTAACAAGGGAGAACACTAATCATGATGACAGACTAACCAGGGAGAACACTAAACATGATGACAGACTAACCAGGTAGAACACTAAACATGATGACAGACTAACCATGGAGAACACTAAACATGATGACAGACTAACCATGGAGAACACTAAACATGATGGCAGTATAGCCATGGAGAACACTGAACATGATGACAGACTAGCCATGGAGAACACTAATCATGATGACAGACTAAACATGATGACAGACTAACAAGGGAGAACACTAAACATGATGACAGACTAACATGAGAGAACACTAAACATGATGACAGACTAGCCAATGAGAACACTAAACATGATGACAGATGAACCATAGAGAACGCTAACCATGATGACAGACTAACCAGGGAGAACACTGAACATGATGACAGACTAGCCATGGAGAACACTAATCATGATGACAGATGAACCATTGAGAACACTAAACATGATGACAGATTGACCAGGGAGAAAACTAAACATGATGACAGATTAACCATAGAGAACACTAAACATGATGAGAAAGAGAGAACTAGAGAGAGCATACTTAAAATCACACAGGACACTGGATAGGACAGGAGAAGTACTCCAGATATAACAAACTGACCCTAGACCCATGACACATAAACTACTGCAGCATAAATACTGTAGGCTGAGACAGGAAGGGTCAGGATACACTGTGGCCCTATCCGATGACACCCCCGGACAGGGCCAAAAAGGAAGGATATAACCCCACCCACTTTGTCAAAGCACAGCCCCCACACCACTAGAGGGATATCTTCAACCACCAACTTACCATCCTGAGACAAGGCCGAGTATAGCCCACAAAGATCTCCGCCACGGCACAACCCAAGGGGGGGCACCAACCCAGACAGGAAGATCACATCAGTGACTCAACCCACTCAAGTGACGCACCCCTCCTTTTTACTACAATGGACAATGTGATAATACCAAGCACGTTAGATTTGAGGAAAGCAGACATTCACTTTATGAATGACACAATGCTTAACTATTGTAGACAACTCTCTAAAGGGGAATAACTCCCGAGGGGGGACATGATGTAGTGCCAGGACAGTGGGTGATGGTAAAAAAATATGTGACAGACACAATAGGGCCAAAATGGGAAGGTCGTTATCAAATTTTGCTCCAGGGAAAATCACGATGGATACATGTCACTCATTGCAAGGTTGTCCATGTTGATGACAAAGCGGAGCCTGGAGAATAAAGAACTGATTGATTAGCAATTGGGGGCCAATCTCAGGTGAAGAAGCATAGTAAGATGATCAGAACCTGATAAGCTTCTATGTTGTATACTGCAGTCATCATATTAGGGATATCGCGGTGAAATGTCCAACCTTTTCCTGAAAATCGGGACATGCTTACTTAGGGAAATCTCTGTGAAATATCCATTTCTATTGAAACCAGGACATGTTATTTTCACTTTTTTATTTCCTTCGTTACAGGTTATGAGAATCTACCATCTGAGGCTGCAGCAATATCCCTTGACTGTACCTGAAACAATACAATATCACGGTGAAGTGCAACCAGTAGAACGGAAGAATAATTCCTCACTACCGGCAGACTGTCAGAACATCATGTCTAATAGTTATCTATGTGGGACTGATACCAGTGTGGAAGAGCTGGTCACTTTTAAAGGACTTGGTGAATGATTACCTTGACAAAGGGATGATTGAATATTATTGTCTTGCAGACAAGTGAAAGATGTTTGAAATTATTTTCCTTGTGAGTTTCCTCCTTATACAGGATGTGGGTGGTGTTTCCATATCTAACACAGAGATGCATCAGCAGGATGAGGGACACTCGGGAGTCAATACGTTTCTAGCTCTCTCGGTACACTATGCCACAGTAGTCAATCAAAGTAGTTGTTGGGTTTGTACTTATGCTCCATTCACATCAAGGCCAGGTATTCCATTAAGGGCTATTCCTCTTAACCAGAGTGAAATGTTGGTTATATGGAAAGATGTTAATTGGTATAAGGTGAGTATTGGTACTAATTGGGGTGAGAATGTTGAGTATCAACATGCGAGAGTACATAGTTCTGCAGATAGGTGCTGGAGGAGGCCTGATACTCCTGGATGTGTGTCCATTCAACAGCATGTGGATGAGTTGGGGGTGGAGCTGACATCCTGGAGTGATAATGGCACTAGTAATGCCCAGTAATGGCACTAGGACTACTTTAATGTGTCAATACCTTTGGTAATATCATCAATAATGGTATGATAGCGCCTACTGGGACTTACTTTATCTGTGGCTCCTATGCCTATTCCTGGTTACCAAAGTTGTGTTAAGGGTCGTGTTATTAGGGTTGTGTTATTTGGGATATGTAGTACCCCATGTAAGACATTCTGTGAATTCTCTTTTTTTCACAGCGTCATTATTGTGTGATTACAGAAACGGAGAGATTCTTTGCGATTGCTTTTCTCTCTTATGGTATTTCTAAAATAGCGTGGGAAGTTATTAATATGGCTAACTCTTTGGAAATCCTAGCAAATAGAACAGCTGAGAGTCTTGAGTTAATTACTGCTGAGATGGTTTCCATTATTACTGTGTCGATGCAAAATAATTTAGCGCTTGATTATCTTCTGTCTGCACAAGGGGTACATGTGTTGTTATTGGTGCTGAATGCTGTACTTACATTCCTGATAATTCTGAAGAAATAACTGACCTAATCCAAAAGATCAGGACTGAGGGCGCTAAATATCATGATTACAATCCAGATGATCTAGGCTTAGTCATGTGGTTGTCTTCCACATTCAGTACATGGGGATGTTTTTTGGTGGGCATGATACTTCCAATAGTGGGAGTTGTGGTTATTTTTGTTATCCTCATCCAGGTTATCAAGTGTGCTATTGCCTGATGTTTGTCTGCTAAAATCCGATGGTTACGTGATGGGGGATATCATAAGATTCATCAACCGTGTCCTTTTGGAGATGGGTGTCAGTGGTGTTCACAAGAATGTGATGGGGGTCACAAGGGTCCTCATCATCACACCAAGCCTCATGATTGTGGTCAATATGTCAGTGGTAACTCTCCTCTGTGCTGTAACGAACCATGCTCCCTCAGATGTGGTATCACACCTGTTAATACCTCTTTTCTATAACTTTGTCTGAAATCCATTTCTGGCAAGTAAAATATGCCTTTTGTGTTTTATAGGAACGCAAGGTGTTTAATGTGAATGATTTTATGCTTCCTGCTAATGTTTTATTCTGTTTATTTTTTAATGTTTTCTAAAATACATTTGAAGTATATTTCTTTTTAAAATGGTGTAGGGGGTAAGTATAAGAATATTTTGAAGATAAATACACAACGCAGAGGATGAGAGGACGAGAGTATCAACAACTAAATAGAGTACTAATGGTCAATAGGGAATTGTCAATTGAAATAGTTGGTTCAGTTCAACAGCTGTTTATAATCTGTGGAATATCAGTCCTGAACTCAGAGCTACGTGTGCCATGTTTTTATTGGTCTGTACATTGAGTCTGGAGCAGGATACTTGTTATTTGGCCATTGGCCCAGTTGTACTGCAATGACTTCTGATTGGTCAACCCCAGTCTAGGGTGGGGGGTTATAAGTGGCATCCTATTTCATTGTTCTGTGGAGAAAAGTTGAGGACAGGGGGAATGAACACCTACCATCTACCTTCCAGCATAACATCTATGATA
Organism: Oncorhynchus clarkii lewisi; assembly: GCF_045791955.1. NCBI lineage: Eukaryota > Metazoa > Chordata > Actinopteri > Salmoniformes > Salmonidae > Oncorhynchus > Oncorhynchus clarkii. The sequence goes on along the minus strand of NC_092149.1, from coordinate 17,570,175 downwards.
TGTCCTATTATTTGTGTGGCTGTAGATATGGTTTGTTTGCTGGTCAAGCTTAGCGTCACCATAGTGACATAAAATCACAGACCATGTTGTTGTTCCAGGAACTGGTAAGACAAGACACATCTGTAAAAGAGGTTCCTTTTTACTATTTTCACATTTCAGTTCCCATACCACACAGAAGTAGTGTACTCAGTCAAACTTGTTACGGTACACACAGGTGTAATGTCATGGGTATCCATTATTTTGGGTGGGAAAGAAAACAAAAACAACTGAGAGCCAAATGCATTCATCAGCAATGATGAAGCCAAGTCTTATTGTTTCAACTAATGAGAAATCCTGTGATTGATACATCAATCTTGCCTAAATGGATTTGAGTGAAACCTTTTGTTTGATAGTGACTAGGCCCATTCACACCTCTCTGGCCTACAGAACCTCAGTGAAGTTTTTATGGCTCAATAATGTTTTAATGACTTTTTACCCTCAACACATTCGTAGAATCGTTGGCAGGCAGCATTTGTAAGTGGGTTACACAACCAGCACCACCAGTCATTCAGGTGGTTTATACCAGTGTGTCCTCACGTGACACTGATTACAGACTACCCCTCTACTTCTTCAGTAAGTTTCTCCAGTCCCATGGGAAACACAGTGTCCAGCAGCCACATGTTCCACCCCTTTGAACAAGCTGCAGCATCGCCCTCCTGGAAAGGTACTACACAAGATCTATACAAAAGCTACTGATTTTACTACTCGATTGCTACTGAGATGTGTAGTAAACCAGTAGTGATTTATGTAGTAATTTAGGTAGTAATGAGTGATACATTGGGACATTTTACTACTGGTGAATCCTACATATTTCCTATTTAAATCACTACATATTTATCCCTTAATGACTACTGTGTAACTAATGAGCTTTTGGGTATCTAATACTTAAAACCTACACATACTTAAACAATTCCTACATGTTTATTGAATTACTACACAATGCCTACACATTACTGCTGTATGCCTACTCAATCCCTATTGATATTACTGCCAGTGCCATCTGTGTGTGTGTAGTGTTGTGTCACTACTGACCACTACTGAATTGCTCCTGATCCTTTTTCATTTCCAAAAATAAACCCTTTTGAATTAAACTACTAAATTTACTACTGTTTGCTTATTCAAAATCACTATAGACATCTTGTTTCAGTACTGTGTCGATACTAGACTTGTGCACATGTTATTTCCTCAAGTTTCTAACTGTAATTATATCATGAAACAAGAAATAATATGCCAATACAAACTTTATAGCACTTTTGTATTCATTCAATTAATTACAAATATATATATATATATATATATATATTTTTTTGTTAGCCCCTTTGAGTCCTTGTTTTCATTCAGCTTTTATCTTCGGTGTCACGGATCCCTCTGGAACTGCCATTACGCACACCTGGTCCCAATTCCCTTTGATTAGTAATTGTATAAGTGTTCCCTTTGTCCTGTTGATTATTGTTACAATGTCCGTTGGTCGTGTGAGTACCTGTGCTGTGTTGTTTTGGCTTTCGTGCTGCTTGTATTGCGCAGATGATTACGGGTCTCATCCCGTGTGGTGTCATTGTGCGCTTGTGTTATTTATTCGAGGTATACCTCGCTCTTTTGTTTGGGTTTCAAACCGGTGTTTTGTATACATGTTTGTTTGATCTTCGTCCCCGTGCCTTTACCTGGTACGCTGTAATTTGGGTGAAAAAAAACAAAAACATTACTCATTCCTGCCCCTGGGGCCTGTTGCACAAAAGTAGAATTAAGACATCCGGGATAAATGACTCAGCTGAGCTCAATGAAGCCAAAACATGTGCGTCCAGGCTTAATTGGTTGCACAAAGACCAAGCCAGGATGAGCAGACACGGATTCATTAAGCCAGGTGAAACCAATCCTGGATAGGTGCGCGCTCACGGCTCACTCAAATAGACCCCGCCACAGATCACAGATTAACTGATTTACCATGGCAACTAGAGCCGCGTACTTTTCCCCGTCGGAAGCACAAATCCTCATGGAGGCATACGAGGAGGTAAAAGATATAATTAAGAAGAAAGGCAACACCGCCACAGTGATAAAGCAAAGAGAAAAAGCGTGGCAAAGTATTGCAGACCGCCTGAATGCGTAAGTAGTGCACAATTACACACTCACCGCTCCGCTGAAACATCACAATTACAATTCAAATATTTAATTCACATCTCCAAAAATGCAGTTGTACTGTAATTATGAAACGGGTAATTTTTTTTATTGAAATGCACTGCAGATATGAGTGAAATTGTGTAAAGTAACTCCATCACACTGTATAAAGCTATGATAAAATTTTTGATATTTTTACTGAAAACAAGACAAAAATACCAAGTAATTTTTTGCAGTGTGACTCCATTAAGTGTGTGTGTGTGTGTAGATTAAACATGAACGGGCCAAAACGGACATGGCAGCAGGTCAAAATCAAATACAAGAACATTCTGCAGAATGATATGGTCCCTGACTAATATTTAACAAAGCACAAGCATATATTGTACCCAGAAGGTGCCTGCTCACACATTGTCTGTACTGTTTTAGCAGTGAAAAAGAATACCCACAGACAAGGCACGGGTGGTGGGTCACCAAAGGCTGACCTTACCCCAGCAGAGGACATGGCCTTGGAGCTAAATAAAGGCAGGCCCGTCTTAGAGGGGATCCCTGGGGGGAAAGAGACGAGCATAGGTTCCTCCCAAGATGCCACCCGCTTCATTCAAGGTATGTCCTTCCATCTCTACATGGGATACAACCACATTCATATTGAATCAATTTGGACTGTCTGACTTTGGTTTACCTATTGCCTTGCAGTGTCTGGCAGCACTGTGTTCCTGTTAGAGCCACCAGCACAAGCACCAGACGATGCTGATCCAGTGAGTACTCCATCAAAGGCATACTGTAGGCCTGGCATGTCTTGTCTACTAGCTTCAATATGAATCCGATTAAATGTGATAGGGTGAAGGCCCCAGTGCAGCAGCAACAGCACATGATGGAGACGATGATGAGGAGGAGACCATCTCTCTGGATTCCAGAAGGCATGAGGTATCATGTTAAGACTGTGAAAGTACTATTTACTCTACAATGGTGAGGAGTCCTCATCAAAATCAAAAAATATAATTTATTTTACAGGACCCAGATGCTATACAGTGGGAAAACCAGCCTGGCAACATAGTGCGTATTAATAAAAGGACACCACATCCTGCCAAATTCCAGCTGCGCTAATTGTATTGTGTTCACAGAGCTCACAAGCTATCAGAAAGTTGTATGGCAACCACCTCCGGTGCCAAATAGAACTGGCAGACATAGACATTCAGTACAAGAAGAAAAAGATGGAAAATCTTGCACTGGAGTTCGAAATAAAAAAGAGGACAATTAGGAAACTGGACCTTGAAATAAAAAAACTTGAGAGGGAGGTGAGATATGCCTTCAATGTACACTGTATGCTAACTGTAACACAAATGTATTAATCATTATTTTTCTTTCCTCCCCCAGCTCCAAGAAGATGACACAGCTCAAAATAAAAATTAGGTATATTCTCGTAAAGTCAAGTGAGCCATGACATATGAGCTCTTATTGTGAGCACACAGGACGGTGGCATCTTTCTAAGGTTTTTTTTATTTTCCCAGCAATCAGTACAACCAAGTCATCGTTATAAGGCATCGCCCTCTTTTGCCCACCCCCCCCAGCACCAGGTGTGGCCACTAGCCTATATGAAGGCCCAAAATTGTGTGTTCCTTTCTGCTCTGACAATGGCATGCCCATTCGTGCGAGATGTGGTGGATGAAGAAGCACTTGTGCTGAGGAGAGCCTTCAGGTGAGAAAGGGTCTTCAGGGACCGGTTGGACCCACTGGCCTTCCCTGATGACCATCTATATGAAAGATACAGGTTTTCTGCAGATGGCATCAGGTATCTATGCAGACTACTGGGTCCCAGGATTAAGCACCGCACTGCACGGAGCCATGCACTGAGTGTGGAGCAAATGGTTTGTGTGGCCTTGCGCTTTTTTGCTAGTGGAGCCTTCCTGTACTCAGTGGGGGATGCAGAACAGCTGAACAAGGCCACAATTTGCCGCACAATAAGGAGTGTGTGTCTGGCTATCAAAGCATTAGCAGATGTCTTCATCTCCTTCCCTGGCCACAGAAGACTCTGTGACATCAAAGAGGAGTTCTATAGGATTGCAGGTAAGAGGATCTACAAATTACAGGACAACTGTTAACACATAGTAGGATACTCATTACTTTGTGTGACAGGTTTCCCCAATGTCATTGGTGCAGTGGACTGCACACACATAAGGATAAAAGCCCCCTCAGGTGCCCATGAGGCCGATTTTGTGAATAGGAAATCCTTTCACAGCATTAATGTTCAGGTGAACATAACTTTTTGATATTGTCCATTGACGAACACTCTGCATTGCCAGTGATGTGCATTGATTGGTGTAATATTCCTCATCTTATGATTTCAGATGGTCTGCAATGCTGACTGTGTGATCAGCAATGTTGTGGCAAAATGGCCTGGCTCAGTCCATGACTCCAGAATCTTTCGGGCCTCTGAAATCTATCAGTGCCTATCACAAGGTAAGCCACACAACCCCTATTTATAACCATCATGGCTGTGTCAAGAATATCACTGTGTTTATGAGGTAGTAATGATGAGATTTTGTGTTGACAGGTGAATTCTCTGGTGTGTTGCTGGGAGACAGGGGGTATGGCTGCCAGCCTTTTCTCCTGACACCTTTCACAGACCCCCAGGAAGCACAGCAGGCCTACAACCATGCCCATGCCAGGACCAGGGCCAGAGTTGAAATGACCTTTGGCCTCCTGAAGGCACGCTTTCACTGCCTTCACAAATTAAGGGTCAGCCCTGTTAGGGCATGTGATATTACTGTGGCTTGTGCTGTCCTTCACAATGTGGCCTGCATGAGGAAGGAGAGGGCCCCCAGAGTGCCACCAGCCATGGACTGGGACAATCCGGCAATCTTCCCTGATGACGACAGTGGTCGGCTGCTGAGGGACCAATATGTGTTGAATTATTTTAGTTAGTATGTGTGCTTTCAATTTTGGTTAAATATGTCCTGCGGTGGCAGAGGAATTTGGGTTTTTTTGGGTTCGTTTTTTGACGAATTTGGCCTCTTATGATGTTTGTGCGGTATACTGTGTGTAATACAAGGCTGCAGGGAGGCTACTGCATCCATTCATTTGTCTGTTCAGTTGATGTGTATGGATTTGTCCTGCATTTATTTTAGTGTGCAGACATGCAGGGTGTGTTATACACATTCAAAGGTCTGTATATGTATCATTTTGTATAATATGCTTAGATTCTGTGCTTTCCATCTTGTAGAGTCACTGTGACTTCAGTTTTGAAAGGAGCTGATGGTTTACCTGCTTTGTTTTGTCCTTATTCAATAAAGGAACATAATGTTACACATTGTGTTTTTATATTCATATGGAATGTGTATTTGTTTATATGACAGAGTACTAGGGCCACACTGAAGAAAAAGGATAAAGTCATAAATTTATGAGGCTGGTTCTTTCTGCAGTAAAGCTACATATTGTTTTTACAGTTTTGATACTTATGACAATGTGATACTTAATATTCTGGCACATCAGCATGTCTTTGTTTATGAAACCATACTGAAGTACAATTTCACGAAATGCCCCACATCTGTCATTTTAACAACTGTCCTCCTTTAAAACAACTGGTTACAATATTATGACTTGTGTTTTTTTCCCCTCTGTGGCCCTAATATTCTAGCATTTTATATATAGCCTTATAGTCTATGGGAAACTGTAAATTATCTAATGATAGCAACATCTAAATCATTTTTTATCCAAAATCATTGAAATTAATGATCACAAACGTTTAAATAACAGTGGGTCTAGTTATATGTGATAACAATGTATAGTGAGCAGTGAAATAACTATTGGTTTCCATTTGTGGTGACTGCTGACTGACATTAGGGATGAGATTAAATAGATCCTGGAATTTAGCCTGGTCTGGAGCAGGCTAGCTCCACAGAATAAATCTCCATGGTAATTTATACCATAACATATCCTCCTGCCCCCTATCCATCTTTAGTGCAACCGGATTACGGATCAATTGAGCCAGGATCACCAAGATATCCTGGCTTAATCCCTTATCCTAGTTTTGTGCAACAGGCCCCTGTCCTCCGACCCGTTATACCAGCGTGACATTCAGATCCTCTTTGTTAGTTGCAGCTACATTTCTCCCCCACGTAACCTTTTTAGAACATAAAGAAAAGTAAAAAAAACAAAACAATTATAAGCCATTATCAATAATCTGCTAACAGAGGTCACATAATATAACACAGAGCAACATTTGATAAACAATGTTAATCTTACCAACAATGGCCTCTAGTCTTCTAACAGATGTAGGATCTTAATTTGAGTCAGTTTGCTACAGCAGGAAAATATTCCTGCAGGAAAATATTCCTGCAGCAACAGGAAATGTGATTTTTTATGTGGATTATAATTAATGGACATTTGTGCAGGGGTTCATACATTTTCGTAAGGGCAAATCAAGTCTGAAACTTAAAAGTGGAAACCAAACTTTATAAGCCTTTTTAAGCCTCAAATACACTACAAGTTTGAATATCCTGTTGTCCATGACAATTCGCAGCAATAAAATAGTGATCAAATTAAGATCCTACATCTGTATGTTGAGGGCTTCCTTGGCCAAGGTTAAAATATGTAACTAGAATGGGTAAGTATACAAATGGGAACATACTGTACATTTGCATACAAACACACATACTTAATAGCTAGCGTGACAAAAACAGAGGCTAAATGGCTATTTTAATCGGGCTAGCAAACATATAGGCTAAACTCAATACATCTCTATGACAACGGCTAACGGCTAATACCATTTTGGCTAGTATTCTAAAAAGTTATATCAACGGCTAAACAACGACAAAGTATTCATAAAACACAAATTTAAACTTACAGATGGTGCCTGCATAAGTGCTATCAAAGACAGGATGATGAAGAATGGAAGGTGATTACATTCGGGATTGTCAAAAACAGTAGCTAGCTAACAACAACCAACTACTTCCTGTTTTGCCTTCTCTGGTTGCAAAAAGCCAGTTTAGTTACTATTGAAAAGACTCTTTAGTAAAGCAGTAGTGTTTTGGCTAGTTAAGTACTACCAACACCCAAGAAAAATCTCTACCTGATTACAACTTTAAACACTACTGTTTTCTTACTTGAGTAGTGCATAAACTAAACATTCACTACACAATCCCTACAAGTCTCAAAATAGTCACAAATGCACAAATAGGTTTTGTGTAGTAATTCAGTAGTACTTTTTTATAAGGGCACGTCATGTTATGGTGAGGATTTATTTAATTGTCAATCAGCCCAGAACAATAACAATGTGAATCCCTGTACGTTGCTACACAGTAACAAAGTTGAAACATTATTTTCAACAAAAAAAACGCTGTTTCCCTTCATAGTTAATGATCACATGCATCGGTCATATTTTCAACTGTCTCCATTTCCTAGTTTCTATTAATAAAACCCGTCTTGAATGGGTGAAGGGTAGTGAGAGTGGAAGTGGGCTGCCTGGAAACTGTACTTCACCTTTCAAATGGCAGACCAACGGCACATTACTTCCTGTTTACTCTAATAACTCATAATAGATCAATCAGGCTGTTTGTCCACAAAATGTTTAGAATACATTGATATCCAATTTTGTGAGTGCATCTGTGCATCCTTGTGTGTGTGCATCTCTCTGTGTGTGTTTGTGTGTGTGTGGTTGGGGGTTGGTGTTGGGTGTCTTTGCAGGTGAACAGTGATGAGAAGAGCAGAGTTTAGGGCTCATTATAGAAATATATAGAGGACTGATCATGTGTGTATATATATACTGTATATATAACCTGTTTTAGCATGAACATTGACATTGAGGGCTTCCACTATGCGCTGGCCATGCTGTCACAGACACTATAATGGCACAGATATAAAGATGAGATCTATCTCTTTGTGTTCCACATGCAGCTTGTTCTATCGATAGCTCACCTCACATAGTACAGCTGCACCGGACGCTGCAAAGGTGTTAAAAACACTGCAACCACACCATATGCACAGACCAGACAAGAAGAACCGAGGCAGACACTGAAACAAACCAGACGTGTGTGTGTGCGTTTGTGCGTGCGTGCGTGAGACAGAGGGGATCACAACATGAAAGAAAGTAGTAGAAACAGGATGTAAAGAGGGTTAGAAAGTAAGATAAGATTTTTTTAAATCAAATACGTTGAAATCAAGATAAAGAACATTTGGTTCATTCATATTGAAAACCTTAGAGATCACAATGTCATAATACTAGTTCATCATTTAAGATGTCATATGTCTGTGGCAGAGTTATCTTGGCCATGTGACCTGTTATAGCCTATAACTTGAAACAACTCCTGGCCCTACTTGTCATAATGTACTTTGGGTCCAGATTTAGAAATCAGGTATTGCCTGCAATCAGACAATTAAGTACTCACAGATTCATAGCACAGACACACCACCATGCAGATAGATACAGTGGGGCAAAAAAGTATTCAGTCAGCCACCAATTGTGCATGTTCTCCCACTTAAAAAGATGAGAGAGGCCTGTAATTTTCATCGTAAGTACACTTCAACTATGACAGACAAAATGAGAAAAAAAATCCAGAAAATCACATTGTAGGATTTTTAATGAATTTATTTGCAAATTATGTTGGAAAATAAGTATTTGGTCAATAACAAAAGTTTATCTCAATACTTTGTTATATACCCTTTGTTGGCAATGACAGAGGTCAAACGTTTTCTGTAAGTCTTCACAAGGTTTTCACACACTGTTGCTGGTATTTTGGCCCATTCCTCCATGCAGATCTCCTCTAGAGCAGTGATGTTTTGGGGCTGTTGCTGGGCAACACGGACTTTCAACTCCCTCCAAAGATTTTCTATGGGGTTGAGATCTGGAGACTGGCTGGGCCACTCCAGGACCTTGAAATGCTTCTTACGAAGCCACTCCTTCGTTGCCCGGGCGGTGTGTTTGGGATCATTGTCATGCTGAAAGACCCAGCCACGTTTCATCTTCAATGCCCTTGCTGATGGAAGGAGGTTTTCACTCAAAATCTCACAATACATGGCCCCATTCATTCTTTCCTTTACACGGATCAGTCGTCCTGGTCCCTTTGCAGAAAAACAGCCCCAAATCATGATGTTTCCACCCCCATGCTTACAGTAGGTAGGGTGTTCTTTGGATGCAACTCAGCATTCTTTGTCCTTCAAACACGACGAGTTGAGTTTTTACCAAAAAGTTATATTTTGGTTTCATCTGACCATATGACATTCTCCCAATCTTCTTCTGGATCATCCAAATGCTCTCTAGCAAACTTCAGACGGGCCTGGACATGTACTGGCTTAAGCAGGGGGACACGTCTGGCACTACAGGATTTGAGTCCCTGGCGGCGTAGTGTGTTACTGATGGTAGGCTTTGTTACTTTGGTCCCAGGTCTCTGCAGGTCATTCACTAGGTCCCCCCGTGTGGTTCTGGGATTTTTGCTCACCGTTCTTGTGATCATTTTGACCCCACGGGGTGAGATCTTGCGTGGAGCCCCAGATCGAGGGAGATTATCAGAGGTCTTGTATGTCTTCCATTTCCTAATAATTACTCCCACAGTAGATTTCTTCAAATCAAGCTGCTTACGTATTGCAGATTCAGTCTTCCCAGCCTGGTGCAGGTCTACAATTTTGTTTCTGGTGTCTTTTGACAGCTCTTTGGTCTTGGCCATAGTGGAGTTTGGAGAGTGACTGTTTGAGGTTGTGGACAGGTGTCTTTTATACTGATAACAAGTTCAAACAGGTGCAAAATCAAATTTATTTGTCACATACACATGGTTAGCAGATGTTAATGCGAGTGTAGCGAAATGCTTGTGCTTCTAGTTCCTACAATGCAGTAATAACCAACGAGTAATCTAACTAAAAATTCCAAAACTACTACCTTATACACACAAGTGTAAAGGGATAAAGAATATGTACATAAAGATATATGAATGAGTGATGGTACAGACCGGCATTGGCAAGATGCAGTAGATTGTATCGAGTACAGTATATACATATGAGATGAGTATGTAAACAAAGTGGCATAGTTTAAAGTGGCTAGTGATACATGTATTACATAAAGATGCAGTAGGTGATATAGAGTACAGTATATACGTATACATAAGAGATGAATAATGTAGGGTATGTAAACATTATATTAAGTAGCATTGTTTAAAGTGGCTAGTGATATATTTTACATCAATTCCCATAAATTCCCATTATTAAAGTGGCTGGAGATGAGTCAGTGTGTTGGCAGCAGCCACTCAATGTTAGTGGTGGCTGTTTAACAGTCTGATGGCCTTGAGATAGAAGCTGTTTTTCAGTCTCTCGGTCCCAGCTTTGATGCACTTGTACTGACCTCGCATTCTGGATGATCGCGGGGTGAACAGGCAGTGGTGGTTGTTGTCCTTGATGATCTTTATGGCCTTCCTGTGACATCGGTGGTGTAGGTGTCCTGGAGGGCAGGTAGTTTGCCCCCGGTGATGCGTTGTGCAGACCTCACTACCCTCTGGAGAGCCTTACGGTTGTGGGCGGAGCAGTTGCCGTACCAGGCGGTGATGCAGCCCGACAGGATGCTCTCGATTGTGCATCTGTAGAAGTTTGTGAGTGCTGTTGGTGACAAGCCAAATTTCTTCAGCCTCTTGAGGTTGAAGAGGCGCTGCTGCGCCTTCTTCACGATGCGGTCTGTGTGGGTGGACCAATTCAGTTTGTCTGTGATGTGTACACCGAGGAACTTAAAACTTACTACCCTCTCCACTACTGTCCCATCGATGTGGATAGGGGGGTGTTTCATCTGCTGTTTCCTGAAGTCCACAATCATCTCCTTAGTTTTGTTGACGTTGAGTGTGAGGTTATTTTCCTGACACCACACTCCGAGGGCCCTCACCTCCTCCCTGTAGGCCGTCTCGTCGTTTTTGGTAATCAAGCCTACTACTGTTGTGTCGTCCACAAACTTGATGATTGAGTTGGAGGCGTGCGTGGCCACGCAGTCGTGGGTGAACAGGGAGTACAGGAGAGGGCTCAGAATGCACCCTTGTGGGGCCCCAGTGTTGAGGATCAGCGGGGTGGAGATGTTGTTACCTACCCTCACCACCTGGGGGCGGCCCGTCAGGAAGTCCAGTACCCAGTTGCACAGGGCGGGGTCGAGACCCAGGGTGGAGGGTACTATGGTGTTAAATGCTGAGCTGTAGTCGATTGCATCGTCTGTGGACCTATTTGGGCGGTGGGCAAATTGGAGTGGGTCTAGGGTGTCAGGTAGGGTGGAGGTGATATGGTCCTTGACTAGTCTCTCAAAGCACTTCATGATGACGGAAGTGAGTGCTGCGGTAGTCGTTTAGCTCAGTTACCTTTGATTTCTTGGGAACAGGAACAATGGTGGCCCTCTTGAAGCATGTGGGAACAGCAGAATGGGATAAGGATTGATTGAATATGTCCGTAAACACCCCAGCCAGCTGGTCTGCGCATGCTCTGAGGGCGCGGCTGGAGATGCCGTCTGGGCCTGCAGCCTTGCGAGGGTTAACACGTTTAAATGTTTTACTCACCTCGGCTGCAGTGAAGGAGAGTCCGCATGTTTTGGTTGCAGGCCGTGTCAGTGGCACTGTATTGTCCTCAAAGCGGGCAAAAAAGTTATTTAGTCTGCCTGGGAGCAAGACATCCTGGTCCATGACGGGGCTGGTTTTCTTTTTGTAATCCGTGATTGACTGTAGACCCTGCCACATACCTCTTGTGTCTGAGCCGTTGAATTGCAATTCTACTTTGTCTCTATACTGACGCTTAGCTTGTTTGATTGCCTTGCGGAGGGAATAGCTACACTGTTTGTATTCGGTCATGTTTCCGGTCACCTTGCCCTGATTAAAAGCAGTGGTTCGCGCTTTCAGTTTCACACGAATGCTGCCATCAATCCACGGTTTCTGGTTTGGGAATGTTTTAATCGTTGCTATGGGAACGACATCTTCAACGCACGTTCTAATGAACTCGCTCACCGAATCAGCGTATTCGTCAATGTTGTTTGACACAATACGAAACATATCCCAGTCCGCGTGATCGAAGCAGTCTTGAAGCGTGGAATCAGATTGGTCGGACCAGCGTTGAATAGACCTCAGTGCGGGAGCTTCTTGTTTTAGCTTCTGTCTGTAGGCAGGGAGCAACAAAATGGAGTCGTGGTCAGCTTTTCCGAAAGGAGGGCGGGGGAGGGCATTATATGCGTCGCGGAAGTTAGAATAGCAATGATCCAAGGTTTTACCAGCCCTGGTTGCGCAATCGATATGCTGATACAATTTAGGGAGTCTTGTTTTCAGATTAGCCTTGTTAAAATCCCCAGCTACAATGAATGCAGCCTCAGGATATGTGGATTCCAGTTTGCAAAGAGTCAAATAAAGTTAGTTCAGAGCCATCGATGTGTCTGCTTGGGGGGGAATATATACGGCTGTGATTATAATCAAAGAGAATTCCCTTGGTAGATAATGCCATTAATACAGGTAACGAGTGGAGGACAGAGGAGCCTCTTAAAGAAGAAGTTACAGGTCTGTGAGAGCCAGAAATCTTGCTTGTTTGTAGGTGACCAAATACTTATTTTCCACCATAATTTGCAAATAAATTCATTAAAAATCCTACAATGTGATTTTCTGGATTTTTTTCTTCTCATTTTGTCTGTCATAGTTGAAGTGTACCTATGATGAAAACTTGCACAATTGGTGGCTGTCAAATTTTTTTTTTGCCCCACTGTATGTTAGTGTCAGAGACCGACACACACAGGAAGGGTGTCTTCTCACCTTTTTATCCCATTTCACTGAAACTAGAGAAAGAGCGAGAGGGGATAAGAGTGAAAGAAAAAGGGTAGGGCAGAGTGTGAATTATATCTCTTTTTCATGGGCCTAACGGGAGAGATGTAATTTTACTGTAAAAATTGTATGACCTTTTAATGTGGCATGAACACAGCCAGTAATGATGTTTTCATCTGATTTTATTTTTTTTATCGACCTGTGCAAGTTCGTCCACTCCAAAATTATTCCAGCATCCAAACAGTGCACTATGTGCACCTGCTATTTGATGAATGGAAAGACACAACTGTTACAAATTGCTAAAAAGTCACATTCGGTGATTTCATTAGGTCTACAGTTTTGTAGCCTGAATTAACTGATGCATCTTGCTGATAAATTGACCTTTTAAATAAAAAAAATAACTCAAGATACCTGAAAAGGGGCTGAAATACGGGACTGTCCCAGGATGACAACTTCAGCTACCTGGGAAAAACAATGTTTAAGCTATGACAGAGAGTTGTGTGTGTTCATTTCATTTGGATATTTACCACTGTAGCACTACAAAATTGAATTTTTAACAAATAGGAGAATGGTTAAATTGGCATTACTTAGAGACCCTCCAAACTTTGACTTTTGTTGCATTTAGGGGTGCTCATCTCTCATTCAGGGGGATTTAGTCGCCCGTAATTCACACTCTGGGGTAGGTGGAGAGAGAGAGTTGAAAGTGTCATGTTGGGCAGTGATATGTAATCTGTTCAGTGTGACTGTGTGGTTCATTGTGCAGCCTTAGCAGAGAGTCTTATCATTCTTCACCTTTGTGTTAGAATGTGCAAGCTAACAATGTTGACTTTTTCAACTCTCACCTCTTTTCTTTATGTTGTGGCGTTCAACAATGTGTTTAAGTAATAACACATTTATTACAAAGGACAGGAAAACAAGGTATATAGAATATAATAAATACAAATGAATGCTCATTCATAAAATAAATCTGACCACTAGGTAGCCTAGTGGTTAGAGCGTTGGGCCAGTTGCTGGATTAAATCGCCCATCTGACAAGGTAAGAATCTGTCGTTCTGCCCCTGAACAAGGCAGTTAACCCATTGTTCCCCGGTAGGCCATCATTGTAAATAAGAATTTGTTCTTAACTGATTTTCCTAGTTAAATAAAATACATCTGTGATCAACATTGGGCCTGTAGAAGTATTACATATGATTACATATGAATGCTTTTAAACGTATTTCCTCTCTACTAGTTCCTCCCCATTCACTGAAAATAGCAGTTCTGTTTGACATTGTGCTCACAACAGCGCCAGCCCATCATCTCTGTGGAAACTGATTGACAGACTGCATCAATACCATTCAAAGGCATGGTAAGTGTCCCTATAGACACATATTTCAACTGCATATACAGAATAATCACTATAATATTGAATAACAACATTGATTTTGTACAACTGGGTACACTTATTTTATTTGTCTATTTAAAAAAAAAAAAAACAGTTGGGAGTATTAATGGTATTATAAGCAATTTTACATAACTTTTCACAATGCAAATTGATAGTAATAATAGACTTTTAATTTGTTAGACGCGCTTCAGAAATATCCTAAATTTTAGTCAGACCTAAGAAACCCCTACGTTATTGACATTTGAAACCTGTTGAGAGGAAATAAAACTCAGATAGGGTTTCAGGTAGTGTGCCCACATCTCATCTAACATATTTCACAGGTGAAGTCCCGGGTATATAAAATGTGTGAAAAGAAAGACAGTACCCACACATTTTGTTAAGATGTTCACATGTTCCACAATAACACACCAATATTAATCATCACAGTTGCATTATTGGGGAGCATTATTGTGACGATATTCTCCTTCCTTCTCCTAGTATATTTTGGACTTCAAACCCCTTTTAAACAGAGCTAAAGTCTTCTGGGTTGTACCATTCGATTTGTCTATGGATACCAACCCTTAGTCTGTGTGATTAACGAGGGCTGAGTGGTGTTTGTGAGACAAGGGTAGATCCTTTAAGGGACCCGGGGCTGAGTCTTTTTTACAAAAATGTAGAGTCTGAATGGTTTGAAGTAGAACTATTAAAAGCTATCTTTGAAAAGCTGAGATTCTCACGAACACGCACATGTAACATGTTCTGCTCTATGATTCTCACAAGCTACACAAGAGTTGTTAGAAGGTAAGGGGTTACTCTACATAGAAGATAATTGGTAATCCCAGAACATAGTGTCTCTAATACTGTAATAAGCTCACATAGTTGCTGTCACAAACTCTAAACAGTTGTTACTGACTAGTTAGATATTTATTTCCCAGTGAGCAAACACTTCTATACCTACAGATTTTTTTAAATATACAAATTTGTCAATAAAACTAATGAGTGCAACTGGTTATGTCCAATTGTTTTGTGTTGTACTTGTAGCCCTTGTTGTCCTGAAAAGAAAACGCTAAAAACACTTTATTGTGAGGCAAGATATAAGGGCTGTAGATAAATGAAAAGCCAATTTTTGCTGGGGTCTCTGGACTGATAGGGTTAACTGAAGACAATTTTGCCGATGAAATTACAGAAAGCCATTCATATCCAATGGAAGAGTTTTAGAGCGAATTTTAGAAACCCTTAAAATAAGGGCTGTGTTTCGTGTAGGCTTACCCTAGCGTAACTGTCACCTTGTCCTAGAGAGATTTCCACGGTTATCAAAACATCATACCGTGGTACTCTACAGGAATGGCTGAACGAAACGAACTCCTTTCAGGTCTTTAGGACTACAAGCTGGAGAGCTCTATTACCTCTGTGTCAGTGAGTAGACAGCGCCCCCTTGGGTGCACAATAGAGCAGTCTGTATGATCAATTGGCATGAGGATATCATCATCTGAATTACAGTCCCAGTCATCTGAAAATCAACCCTCCAAAATGTAAAATAGCCACATATATCACACAGAAATCATACAGGTTAAAGACTCGGGAAAAACACTACATTTGTCACTTTTTTTGCCATTGCATTTTACTCACACACTGTGATGCATTATTATGCTTAAATGTCAAAGACAATTAGTTCTATTTCACTTACAGGATTCCCTCATTGCCGGCGGTGAAAAGTTAACATTCACCAGAGTTGACCACTTCTCTGGTGATTATGATGGGGATTATAATGAGACCTACAGTGACACGTGCTGTTCTACTGGGGGGGTGTGCAGCATGGAGGAGGGCATGCGTTTTGACGCTGTGTTCCTCCCCATATTCTACTCCCTGACATTGGTTCTTGGGCTGCTGGGCAACGGGCTGGTACTTTTGGTTCTGGTACAGAGGAGGCGGAGCTGGAGCGTGACTGACACCTTCATCCTGCACCTGGGCATGGCTGACACCCTGCTGCTGGTCACGCTGCCCCTCTGGGCTGTTCAGGCCGCTGGGGAATGGAGCTTTGGGACACCCCTCTGCAAGATCACTGGAGCCATGTTTACAGTAAGGACTATACACATTAAATAAATTAACTGTTGGGTTTAGTTTACATTCCTGAGGAAAACAATAGTGAATGGAATACAATTGTCATCAATTTGTTTTACCCAATTACAAACCTACTCTTTATCTGAACTTTGTAACAGTTTTATAACAGTCTGATTTTCTCTAACTCTTAACTCAGATCAACTTTTACTGTGGCATCTTCCTGCTGGCCTGCATCAGTCTGGACCGCTACCTGTCCGTGGTCCACGCAGTCCAGATGTACTCTCGCAGGAAGCCCTGGATGGTGCAGGCCAGCTGCCTGTCCGTGTGGCTCCTCTCCCTCCTCCTCTCCATCCCCGACTGGCACTTCCTGGAGTCTGTGAGGGACACCAGACGAGACAAAGTGGAGTGTGTTCACAACTACCCGTCCCTCTCCCAGTCTTGGTTTGACTGGCGCCTGGCCTCCCGCCTGCTCTACCACACGGTGGGCTTCCTCCTCCCCTCTGCCGTGCTACTCTTCTGCTACTCCTGCATCCTGCTGCAGCTGCAGCGCGGCTCCCAGGGCCTCCAGAAGCAGAGGGCCGTCCGGGTCATCCTGTTCCTGGTGCTGGTCTTCTTCCTCTGCTGGACGCCCTACAACATCACCCTTATGGTGGACACCCTCTACTCCAGCAACTCCCTGGTGGACACCTGCGAGAGCCATAATGCCCTGGACATCTCCCTGACGGCCACCTCCTCTCTGGGCTACCTGCACTGCAGCCTCAACCCCGTGCTCTACGCCTTCGTGGGGGTGAAGTTTCGGCGCCACCTGCTGGACATGCTGAGGTCCCTGGGCTGCAAGCTGAAGAGTGGAGTCAGGCTGCAGACTGCCAGCCGGAGGAGTTCCATGTGGTCTGAGTCTGGAGACACCTCCCACACCTCTGCCATCTATTAAGTACTTCTCTCTATCCCAAGATTTCCAAAACTAGGTCCTAAGGACCCCAAAGGGTGCATGTTTTGTTTTTTGCCCTAGCACTACACATTTGATACAAATAATCAACTAATCGTCAAGCGTTGATAATTTGAATCAGCTGTGTAATGTTAGGGCGAAAACCAAAACGTGCACCCCTTGGTGTCTGAGGACCGAGTTTAGGAAACGCTGCATCCTGTTGCTCTTGAGTTGTTATTGACTCAATAAGTGGAATATCAATGTGACCTTTGGCCTACTCCAACTTCCCCTCCAGCAGATTTGGGCTGGAGGAAAGGTTGTTAGATCCGCACTGTTTCACCATCATCTTTTCCCAATAGAGTGCTTAGAATTATTTCCTATTAAAGAAACTCTTTGTAAAGAATGGAGCCTATAATGAAGTTACACAAGTAAATCAATCAGTTGAACATACTTAAAAAATAATATTAACGTGATTACAAAATTATATTTCCATTATAAAAACAAATATTAAAAACATTTCTGAGTATAGAAATACCTTTGTTTTAATTTTGTAATTAATCATTTTACTTACCTGCTTCATGTTTTGTTAAATGATAACTGGCATATGTGCTCTGTTATAGTTAATGCATTTGTTATTACTGACATCCCATTTCATAACAAAAATGCACAGTATCAGGTTAGCATTTCAAGGAACCATAGTAAAATACTAAATAAAGTAAATATTTTTTTATACTATCGTTCAGAATCTCTGTCTTTTAGTGGTTGGTTAATAGATGCTTGTACACCAAAAATTAAAACCCCTAGAGGAAGCAAGACTCAGATCAGCATAAGTGATGTAGACACACCACCACCAAAGGCCTTTTCAGGATGATTCAACATCACAGAACAATCATAGACATGTATTGATATCTATGATTGTCTGGCATGTAGAATGGGGAATTGTGGCAGCTCTATACAGCACATTTCTATCTGCAAACATTCCATGAACACATGGTAGGCCTGCTGGTAGCCTAGCGGTTAAGAGTGTTGCACAGGTAACCGGAAAGTCACTGGTTTGAAGGCACATAATTGCTCTGGATAAGAGTGTCCGCAAAAAGATAACATAATTACCCAAGTTCTGTGGTTTCAGCTGAAAAAGACATACTTTTACTGTGGCAGGAAGCCAAGTAAAGCTTACCAACATGGGGTGACAAGTCTTTGCACCAAAGGGCTTTGCACACAAAACAAAGTTAAAAAAAAAATATATATATAACACAGGAGGAGCGATTTTTTATTTTTTTATTTTACCTTTATTTAACTAGGCAAGTCAGTGAAGAACAAATTCTTATTTTCAATGACGGCCTAGGAACAGTGGGTTAACTGCCTGTTCAGGGGCAGAACGACAGATATGTATGTACCTTGTCAGCTCGGGGGTTTGAACTTGCAACCTTCCGGTTTGTTACGAATCCCTTTTGGCCCGACAGTCTAGGGGAGACGAGACCCGTAACATAACTCATGCAAATTATAATAGTGAAAAAGTAAAAGTGAGAACGAAATAACCACGACAACTGAAATCTACCAAAAACTCAGGGTTTATTGGAAAACACACGGTAATGGGGGGAGCAGGAAAAGGGGCTGAGCTGGACCCAAGGAAAGAAATAAGTATTCAAAAACACCCCTAAGCTAGACTAGCCTATTTCAACAACAGCTAACTAACTAACCAAAAATACAGTGGGTGGTCGGCCCAGTTCTAACTAGTGTATTTAACAAAGTTTACCTACGGGTAGTGTATGCCCATGGGCGACTTGTCTTGGTTCCCCCTTTTCCCACCAGCAAACAAACACTATAACCAAAAACAATACTCACAGGTGAGGACAAAGTGATATGGAGGTGCTCAAACAAAAGATAGCTCAATACATAAAGAGAGTGAAACAGAGAAATCTACAGACATGGCATTTACAGAGAGATTGAGCTTTACAGCAAACTACTGACAGGGTTTTTAAACAAAGGGAAAGGAACACCTTTTAGCAAGAAGAGAAAAGTGTAATCCACTTTAGCTGAAACAGGAAGAGAAACAGGAAGCAGGTCATATCTTGAGTTTGGTGTGTTGCTGCTACTGATACATGATTTCCCTGTCCTCCGTATCTCATAGAAAACAAGAGGTGAAATATCACACAGTAAAACAAAACCAAAGCAAGTATGTTCATGAGCGAAAACAGGAAAGATGAAAAGTGGTTAAAATTGTGTTTTTTGGTAAACCAGACATTCAGCTTAACCAAAATACAAATAGGGTCAAGTTTTGTCATGAAAATTCCAGGTCAGTTCTTCTGTTCCATTCCATGTCACATTTATTCCGAATCACACACATATATATATATATATAGATCTAGGTTTGAATAATGGATGCATGATTCTTTCCAACAGATTCTACAGACCCGGACGACATTGATAGGTAAAACGTGAAGAGCAGACAACCCGCTGACTTTATAAAAATATATAAATATACATTTCATCTGAGCGTTATCCATTAAAGTGCAATTCAAAGAAAGCAGTCCTCATAAGGGGCTTTCTACTATGCATGTATTTCTCTCATGACCCAGGTTACGGTCATCCACCCGTCCCCAGACTCAAACCCATCACCCATACATCAACTTCCCCTCAAGACAGGAAGACATACTATATTAATCATTTGGATCCTCTTCCTACCCATCAGCTCTGGGTGGACTGTACCTGTCCCATGATTGTCATTGGGTTCAACGTCCCCTTCTCCTCTGCTTGGTCAGGTGAGTCTTCAACCACACCTGAATCCCACAGTGAGCGTTTCAGATCGTGCTGCACCCCCTCAACACACCTCACCATATCCAGCACGCGTCGCCGGAAGTTTCTACACAGTCCGAGATGGAGCACTGGGTTGAGGCAAGCGTGCAGGCAGGCTAGAGCGAACGTGACAACCAGACTGTTCTCCACAGCTGTCCTCCCGTTCTCACAGGACACAGAAACAGGCTCCCCAGGTCTCCCCTGAAAAGTGTCCACCATGAGGGTGATGTTGTAGGGAGTCCAGCAGAGGAAGAAGACCAGCACCAACACCAGGATGACCCGGACGGCCCTCTGCTTCTGGAGGCCCTGGGAGCCACGCTGCAGCCGCAGCAGGATGCAGGAGTAGCAGAAGAGTAGCACGGCAGAGGGGAGGAGGAAGCCCACCGTGTGGTAGAGCAGGCGGGAGGCCAGGCGCCATTCAAACCAAGACTGGGAGAGGGACGAGTAGTTGTGAACACACTCCACTTTGTCTCGTCTGGTGTCCCTCACAGACTCCAGGAAATGCCAGTCGGGGATGGAGAGGAGGAGGGAGAGGAGCCACACGGACAGGCAGCTGGCCTGCACCATCCAGGGCTTCCTGCGAGAGTACATCTGGACCGCGTGGACCACGGACAGGTAGCGGTCCAGACTGATGCAGGCCAGCAGGAAGATGCTACAGTAAAAGTTGATCTGAGGAGAGAAAGAGAGAGAGCGAGAGACAGAGAGACAGAGAGATATAAACTTGAGAAAGCTTTTGGCTGGAATGAACATTAAGTTGACACAGCTGTGTTCCTCTTCTGTACTTCCTCTTTTCCCAGAAATGTTGAGAGTTTATTAATGGACTCAGAGGAAGAGCCCATTAACTGTACCCCCCATCATGTACCACGCCACTCCACACTATTCCAAATCCTTTTAATTTACCCTCTCTCCCCATCCCCAACCCCAAGTTTATGTGTTCATACAGGTATATACACTTGCTTGACCAATCCTGTCCCCCACAGTCCTTACTGTGAACATGGCTCCAGTGATCTTGCAGAGGGGGTTCCCAAAGCTCCAGTCCCCAGTGGCCTGAACAGCCCAAAGGGGCAGCGTGACCAGCAGCAGGGTGTCAGCCATGCCCAGGTGCAGGATGATGGTGTCAGTCACGCTCCAGCTCCGCCTCCTCTGGACCAGAACCACCAGGACCAGCACGTTACCCACTAGCCCCAGGACCAGCGTCAGGGAGTAGAGCATTGGGAGGAACACCGTGCCAAAATGCACCCCAATGCCATCTTCAGGGGAGCAGTCCTCTTTATAAACATAGTCCTCATCGTAGTTATAGGTGCTATTCTCTAGAAATATCCCTCCCAGGTCCAAATCCATGTCTGTCTGTGGAGAAGTCGAAATCAGTTGATCATTTGGGTAATACAGGCCAATCTATTGGGTTTAAGATAAAAACAGTGCGGGCAGAATATGTGTTGGTGAGGACAACAATTTCCTTTTTCACAAAGTTATACCTAGAGAGATCTGTCTTTAGTCTCCGGTCCTCTGCTCTAACACTGACAGGTTGTGTGGGTGTGAGAACGAGAGGTATCCCCTGAAGTGTCTCATCTGACAAGGGCCAGATCAGATTACATTCACGCTGCTCACATGATTCCGATGTCACCAGATGAGGAAACACTACACACAGCATAGTAAGAGCGGAAAGTACTGTTCTCCTGTCCACTGCACTGCAGACCATCTGACTGGTGCCATTGACACACTATGGGAGCTTGTCTCGTTGTGCTCTAACCACACTCTCTAACCTCTCTGTAGGTATTCTATACTTATCTGATTTTCTGTTAAACCAGAAAGACTGGTGGGAGTTGGCAAGAGAGAGGGGGAGACAGAGAGAAAGTGATAGAGAGAGAGAACATATCCTGGGAAATATGGGTGTATGGATGCACAGACATATGCATACAAACACACAGAAAGGAATTCAAACAGCATGAAAGACTTAAGCGGAGTAAAGAGAACTTGTGTAGGACAAAGACCACAGACGAGGAGAAAAGAGAAGACACCTAGACAGTAGAAAGGGTTTGAAATGAGAAATGTACTTACCACATTAGCCATGTTCTATAACCAATCATTTACTAGTCCCAGTACCATTGGAGAAACTAGAGACAAACACTGCTGTTTACTTACACTATAAATAAGCCAGGAGAGAACAGGCAGTTTGTTTGAATGGCTTCATCCCCTGAGCACTTAAAGAAGCAGAACAGAAAAGAGCTTAAAGGAAGAGGGGAAAAAGAGACAACAACTTCACCTAACAGTTCACACAAAAGAAAAGTGAAGGAGGTCATGGGGATGATGCAAGACTTTTAGAAGAGAGGAAGTATAGTCATTTCAGTCCTCTACTCTCACCGTGAGCAGAGTTGTACAGTATACACGTCACACACCCAGAGAACCAGCGCCCGTATTTTGGGAGCTTTGCAGAGGTAACACCTACCACAGATGCCGATTGTTGGTCAATAACATGTACTTGGCAGGGCTTGCGCTCACAAAAGCAGTGCTGTGCGCAGTATAACAAAGTTGCATCTGGCGAGAGTGGATTTGTTGGAAGTGTTGTTTTGATGTTGCAGCCTGGTCTCATAGACAAGACACAACATAGTAAATGTAAATCCAGATCCGTGAAACAAAAATGTGTATGATATGTTACGTTTAGTATGGTTAGATAAGACAGAGGGTTACTTAAGGAAAAACTAAAGTATGGTGGTTGGTTGTGGTCGGCATATAACTCAAACGTCTAGCAACCCAAAGGTTGTGAATTCAAATCTCATCATGGACAAATTTAGCCTTTTAGCTAATTAGCAATTTTTCAACTGCTTACTACTTTTGAGCTACTTTGCAACTACTTAGCATGTTAGCTAACCCTAACCGTAGCCATTTTATCTAACCCCCCTAACCTTAACCCTTTAATCTAACTCCTAACCCTAACCTGTAGCCTAGCTAACGTTAGCCAGCAAGCTAATGTTAGCCACCTAGCTAATGTTAGCCACCTTGCCACATAGCAAAAATTTTAGTTTTGCAAATCTGTAACATATTGTACGTTTTGCAAATGCGTAACATATAATAGGATTTGCAATTGGTAACATATCATAAGAAATGGGTGATGGTCATCCACAAATTAATACATACCATACGAAACGTAACGTACAGTATCATCCGGCTGTGATTGGGAGTCCCATAGGGCGGCACACAATTGGCCCAGCATTGTCCGGGTTTGGCCGAGGTAGGCCGTCATTGTAAATAAGAATTTGTTCTTAACTGACTTGCCTAGTTATATGGTTAAATAAAAATAAAATAAATACAATTCATAATAAATATAGTGCTTTGGTACATACAGAATAATATGAAATGCTCCGAGACCAGGTTGGCAAATATAGTGCTGGTATGAGCAGCTGTCGTTACTTCGAGGGAAACGTTTATCCACTTCTGTATTGGTAGGTGCCGCTGCTATACATATGAGCTCCAAGGTCCAAACATGAAGTGTTGGAGACAGTTCTAGTTTGCATGCATATCCTACGCTTCAATCACAGTAGTTGTGCTACATCGGGGCCTGACAAAATAGTGCTTCAGTTATATTACATTTGTGGTACAAGTCCATCTCAATAGTTTAGACTAACAACACCTCCTGCCCTAAACTATCTCATATCCTCTCCTCCTTCACTGATCTAAAGACACAAGATTAGCCTACTAAAAGCAATAGGGTTATGCATACCTACATTACATTTTCTATGGCCCAACCTGGTCTCAGAGCATTTTGTATTATTCTATAAGTCATTCTGAGAGATGAAATTTAGTTTGATATGTTATGTTTAGTATGGTCAGTGGCAATTGTAGATCTTGGTGGGGCAAAATTTTTTTTGGGGGGGATGCATGCCAGAAATGCCTCTACACAACACTAAACAATACATACATTTCACTATAATGGTGACAAACCATGCCCACAAACTGTTAGGGCCTACATAAAGCTGTCCCAACAGCAGAGTGCCAACAGCAGTTCCAACACCTTACCACTGCTACACCTGGCTATCAGTGAAGCCTTGTCTGGCAGCGAAACAGTTCACTCATTTACTGCCTTTAAAAAAAAACAGCTGATATGGCTGACTTGCTTAAACAAATGTGGTTTCTATTGACAATTTAGATGTACAAACTATGGCATAATGGGACGACAAGCGAATAAGAGACAATCTGTAATTCCGATTAAGACATTAATGAGCGAGCGACGATGGACGTAGTCAATATAACTATTTGTTTAGCACCTTTGAAATGTACAGAGACAGAATTCAGAACATGGGCCGTTCTTACAGTATTCTCCCTGTACAACAAGTCAGAACCGTAGGATAAATAAAGGGGGCATATAAACAGACAATGAAAGCTCTTACAATATTCAACGATTACATTTCTCGAAAACAGGTTATAGGCTACATGTGCTGCAAGTTAGAACAGTAGGCGAAATGAAGAGGTGAAAATATACCAAATGATTAGGGTGTAGCACATTGAATGCCGTTTGGATCTTTGTGTGTCAAAAAATATATAACACTATTTGACGCGTTAAATAAACTTTTAATTTGACACGTTAAATTACACAATTCTATTATAGAAAGATATGGGTGCTGAATTTATGTGCAGGCCAAGTACCAGCACTAACATCAGTACCACTGTTAAAGCTGTACAAAAAAAGTTGCCAAACAAACACACACTGGGCCACGAACGATGTGTTTACAATACCACATTGGTGAAAATAGACCAACGACTCATCGTTGAATTTGGAATTTCCAAATTGTTGTGTAATCTTTATGTCCAATGGCCGATGATTACTGCTACGTTTTATCTATAATTTATCTTAATAATTTATCTTCATATGACAAGTATTAAAAGGATTTGTCAGTAGATTGTTGACTTGATTCATGATGATGACTGCTAACTAAGACTTTGAAAGTAAGATGTTGACATCATCAGTCCAATCAAAGCTAATGTACATACAACGTGATTTGACATGATTAAAAAAAACTTTTTATTTGACCTTTATTTAACCAGGAATTTGGTTTATCTGTGGCCAATGACCTTGAGCCTTCTTGGAATGGCACTTGTAATATAACTCTATGGCAGGACCCAAAGGGCTGAAATTTTGGATGTCCACCCTTACTAAGGACTTAAACTTGGTGATGACATACTGTCCCCATGAGTGACAGAACACTGAGCCAATCACGGCGCAATGCTCCTATTTTCTGCTGGCTCGCCCCACCACCACAGAAAGCACTGAGCTAGGCTGAAACACCTGCATTTTGGAGCTGCCTTATTCAAGAAAACAAAAAAGAGACCGTGTGTATGCAGCGTTATTAACTGAATGAAATATATTTTTACATTGTTTGCAAACTGATATGAGACACGTATTAATGCCAAAATAACATTCCAAACAGGCAAGAGAAATGTTCTGAGAAATTAAGGCTATTCCATGTGAGAAATTGCCAAGAAACTGAAGATTTCGTACAACGCTGTGTTCTACTCACAGAACAGCGCAAACTGGCCCTAACCAGAATAGAAAGAGGAGTGGGATACCCCGGTGCACAACTGAGCAAGAGGACAAGTACATTGAAGTGTCTAGTTTGAGAAACAGATGCCTCAACTAGTCCTCAACTGACAGCTTCATTAACTTGTACCCGCAAAACACCCGTCTCAAGGTCAACAGTGAAGAGGTGACTCCGGGATGTTGGCCTTCTAGGCAAAGTTTCAAAGAAAAAAACATATCTCAGACTGGCCAATAAAAATAAAAGATTAAGATGGGCAAAAGAACACAGACACTGGACAGAGGAAGATTGGAAAAAAAGTGTTAAGGATAGACGAATCTAAGATTGAGGTGTTCGGATCACAAAGAAGAACATACGTGAGAAGCAGAGAAAATGAAAAAGTGCTGGAGGAGTGCTTGACGCCATCTGTCAATCATGGTGGAGGCAATGTGATGGTCTGGGGGTGCTTTGGTGGTGGTAAAGTGGGAGATTTGTACAGGGTAAAAGGGATCTTGAAGAAGGAAAGCTATCCCTCTATTTTGCAACGCCATACCATACCCTGTGGATGGCGCTTAATTGGAGCCAATTTCCTCCTACAACACGACAATGACCCAAAGCACTGCTCCAAACTATGCAATAACTATTTAGGGAAGAAGCAGTCAACTGGTATTCTCTTTTTAATGGACAGATACATTAGTTTAAGACTATACCACTCATCAAACATTATGACACCTACCTGTAGTGTGTTTTGTTTTCACTGCTTTTTCGATCTTTCAACCTCTCTTCTTCAGACCTTAGCGAGTGAACGACATACATTACATACATTCAGTATGAATGCAAATTTACTGCAAAGATAACCTGTTCTGTCTTACTATCCAGGTCTGTACCCAAACAATTTGAGCTTCTACTTCTAAATTAACCTTTCCAGAAACAAGTCTCTCACCGTTGCCGCTTGCTATAGACCACCCTCTGCCCCTAGCTGTGCACTGGACACCATATGTGATTTGATTGCCCCCCATCTATCTTCTGAGCTCGTGCTGCTAGGTGACCTAAACTGGGACATGCTTAACACCCCGGCCATCCTACAATCTAAGCTTGATTCCCTCAATCTCACACAACTTATCAATGAACCTACCAGATATAACCTCAAATCCGTAAACACGGGCACCCTCATAGATATCATCCTAACTAACTCACCCTCCAAATACACCTCTGCTATTTTCAGCCAAGATCTCAGCGATCACTGCCTCATTGCCTGCATCCGTAATGGGTCTGCCAGCAAACAACCACCCCTCATCACTGTCAAACGCTCCCTAAAACACTTCAGCGAGCAGGCCTTTCTAATCGACCTGGCCGGGGTATCCTGGAACGACATTGACTTCATCCCGACAGTAGAGGATGCCTGGTTATTCTTTAAAAGTGCCTTCCTCACCATCTTAAATAGGCATGCCCCATTCAAAAAATGTAGAACCAGGAACAGATATAGCCCTTGGTTCACTCCAGACCTGTCTGCCCTTGACCATCCTACCGATCCTTGACTTCAGAGATGTCATCTATAAAATAGCCTCCAACACTCTACTCAGCAAACTGGATGCAGTCAATCACAGTGCCATCCATTGTGTCACCAAAGCCCCATATACTACCCACCACTGCGACCTGTACGCTCTCGTTGGCTGGCCCTCGCTTTCATACTTGTCACCAAACCCACTAGCTACAGGTTATCTTCAAGTCTCTGCTAGGTAAAGCCCCGCCCTATCTCAGCTCGCTGGTCACCATAGCAGCACCCACTCGTAGCACACGCTCCAGCAGGTATATCTCACTGGTCACCCCCAAAGCCAATTCCTCCTTTGGTCGCCTTTCCATCCAGTTCTCTGGTGCCACTGACTGGAACGAACTGCAAAAATCACTGAAGCTGGAGATTCCCATCTCCCTCACTAGCTTTAAGAACCTGCTGTCAGAGCAGCTCACAGATCACTGCACCTGTTCATAGCCCATCTGTATACAGCCCATCTATCTACCTCATTCCCATACTGTATTTATTTATTTAGCTCATTTTGCACCACAGTATCTCTACTTCCACATCCATCTTTTTGCACATCTACCATTCCAGTTTTTAATTGCCATATTGTAATTACTTCACCACCATGGCCTATTCATTGCCTTAACTCCCTTATTTGACCTTATATGCACTCACTGTATATAGACTTTGTTTTCTCTTTTTTCTACTGTATTATTGACTGTATGTTTTGTTCATTCCGTGTGTAACTCTGTGTTGTTGTATGTTTCGAACTGCTGTGCTTTATCTTGGCCAGGTCGCAGTTGCAAATGAGAACTTGTTCTCAACTAGCCTACCTGGTAAAATAAAGGTGAAATAAAAATAACAAAAATAAAAAATGAAGATATATTCAGGTCAGTCTGGCGACAGTAAAACAAGTGATTTTAAGGAAGTTTTCATAATGTTCAAGACTTACGACATGGGAAAGTTCTGCAGGAGAACCAGGCACCAGCATCGCCTAATTTGCTGCATGTTTTCCTTTGAAAAAGATAATCACACAATCGGATGGGTATCACATAAAACATTATATCCACTAGTGATGAGAATTTCATACATACTTCAGTAAAATCACACTGTGCTTCCATTGCAATGTACAGAGTGTACTGTAAGTTAAGAAAGAGTAGGTTGTTAAGTTTGATAGTTATAACAACAATAATGATAATAGTAAATAATAATACTAATAAAGACATCCCCCCCCCCAAGAAGTCACAGCATGTCACATCAGCATCCAGCTCTGCAGGAGTTTGATGCATGAATAGTGTATGTAGTGTAAAAACTGTAGGAAATAGGTCCCAAAAAGTGTCAAGAATAATAAACAAGAAAAAGTATGAGCAATAACAATAGTGTGCTTTGCATGCTGCAAGCACAGAAATAATAATAACCTGTTATATGTTATAACAGAAAATAGGACTAATATAATATACTGAATAGCATCTTACCATCAAAACAAACACCCCACAGTTGTTTGAGAAACCTTGCTTTGGTAGGCCCTGTGGTGTGAACAAGGTACAATTTTCAATACAGGAATGACAATCAAATGGTACAGTTCAGTGGAATCATTTAATGGAATATCTAACCTGAACATCCACACCAAAAGTCCTCCAATGTCCAGGGGACAAGATCAGAGCAATGTTTCTGTGAACACCGTGTATGTGAAAGTAAAGAAAAAGTACAATTCAACAGCTTTTAATACTCCAGCATGCATAACAGTTTTGAACACAGTTGGAACTGAAGTAGCCCAAGTATTTTTCACAACATGGGTGATGCTGGATCAGAAAATGTATTTTCGACTGCAAACACACCATTTCTCACATGCCAAAACTCTTTCCTTGGACACTGTTTCAAAGCAATGTGTATACTTTCTTCGTCAATGTGTTTGAAGTTTTTCTTATTTAACTTCAGTTTGCAGTGTGGACAAGTTACAACGACTTTTCTTGACTTACTATGTATTTTGGGATCAGGTGATTTCATTATTGTATATACTATGTGTAGGCTGTGTAGACTCGCTATGTGTAACTTACAGGCTGACTACAACGCTCGCGTTGCAAAATACATTTACATATCTATATTATTTCATTATTACACCCACACTTCTTGCGCGCGCCAACGAGCATCTGCGTTGCCAAGGGCTAAGTTCTATTTGTGAAGCAGATTGCGCTGCAAGTCCTGCCTCTCCCATCTCCTCATTGGTTATACCCACATGCTACTGAAATACGAATGTAGTCAGTGGCGGTAATGCACCTAATTTATGAAAGTTGCCAATCTCAATATAAAGTCAAGAGAAGAAAAAGCCTAGAAGGAGGAGAGATGACTAGAAACGATTCGGTTGACCGTTTTATGTGTGGATTAATTGTCGGAGTAGAGGACCTTGTGCATTTCAGGTAAAATAACAACTCAATGTTTATATCCCAGGACAAATTAGTTAACAACACCACGCTAGCTAAATAGGACAAATTAGCTAGCAAGTGCAAGCTAGCTAGCTAAATTGCCATAAATGTTTAATGCTTTTCGACCTGTCCCCAAATTAATGTATCTGATTCAGAGTTTGTTTTGATATTTTAATCTGCGTGTCGTGATCGCGTTTGGTGGGGGGACAAAATAAATGTATGCACGATGGAGCACGATGGCGTACTCGTAAACCTAGGCTTACTGCTCATGTAGGCAAATCTGTCCAAATAAGATTTCCTCATTGTGAGCAATTATTAATTAATTTGGGGTGGCCTAGTAGTCTAGTGGTTAGAGTGTTGCAAGTTCAAACCCCTGAGCTGACAATGTACAACTGTACCACTGTTCCTAGGCTGTCATTGAAAATAAGAATTTGTTCTTCACTGACTTGCCTAGTTAAATAAAGGTAAATAAAATAAAAGGTGCTAATTAACGCTATGCTAATATCAGTGTAGTAGTTGGCCATATTAAAAATATACCACTGCACTGGTATACAAGAATATTACTAAGTACATTATGCATAATTACAATCTCACTTACTTCCACGATTTATAATTTTATCCATGTTGATTAGGTTCGATTAAGATTCGCTTTTGTTGACGTTGATACCGACGTTTACCTCAACTTGGGTGACCTTGACGGAGAGGGGAAGGTTAAACGCATTTGACTCCGTCCACATTGAGCCGGGCCCTGAACTGCAAACTGCAGTCAGGGGCTTCTCATTCATGCAGCAAGAGCTCTGATAGGTTGGAGGACGTCCTCTGTTAGTTGTCATGATTACTGTGTAAGTCTATGGAAGACAGAAGCTAGCTGTCCTCTGGCTACACGATGGTGCTACCCTACAGAGTGGTGTTGAGGATACTGTAGACCTTCATAGCAAAACATTGTGTTTTAATAAATTATTTGGTGACATGTGAATATATTTAGTATAGTTTTATCTAAAAAGGGAAACTTTTGAAATGTTTTATTTGTATGAAATTCCCTGAGGAGGATGGTCCTCCCCTTTCTCCTCTGAGGAGCCTCCACTGGTACCCATACCAAACATAACATGGAGTGTCTCGGATTTACATACAGAATAAATCAAAATGCTCTGAGACGAGGTTGAATGGCCTGGGAATTTGTTTTCACCTGCCAGGTTGTTTCAAAGTAGAGATAAAGTATCCTACAGATTAAGAGAATAAGGAAAGGAATAAATCATACATTTTTTATACATTGTCCACCAGATGGCGAGATTGGCCTTTTTTTGTAAGTGCTTATTGAATGTTTCCTGATACTGGCTACATTAATGCAGATAAATTAACCTTGAAATGTTGTATAGCCAAAAATATCTAGAGACGTAACAAGATATTTGCATATCATTTATTTATTGATATATCAAAAGTACATTTCCCCCAATGTTTTATTCTACTTCCTAAGATTTCTACAACACAGAAATACATGTATACAATCCTATGTACATATGTGTTGTGCTGACTGATGTATAACAATCTCATCTAAAGAAGTGAATTAGAAAATGTTGAATAACAGTCTGGTACCAAAGGACACGTGGACATTTGCCATAAGTAAAGCTGCATGTCTGTCATGACTTACTTAACACCTTTGTTTCCCCTCTAAAACAAGTGAAAAAATGAAGCAATCAACCAAAGAAAAAACTATTGCTGCAGGATTTGAAAGGTATAAGTGTTTGCTGCCTTTTGAGGAAGTAGGTTTCATACATTTAAAAATATATATTTTGCAAGAAATTATCCAGTTCCTTGAAATTATAGTCATCAACTTATCAGGAAACCAAACAGCTTGAGAAATTGTTCACTGCTCACCTTCATATTATGCAGTCTTTGCTGCTCACACTAGAGGCAGATGAGGTTAACATGGTCACACCACTAGAGGCAGATGGGATAACATGGTCACACGAGAGGCAGATGGGGTTTTAACTTGGAAGGCTATACGATTGGATGGACAGTAGAATTTCATTAACCAAAATTACAAGAAGAGAGTGAAAATAGGCTACTATATGAAAAATGTCCTCCCTGAGAATGTGTTGTCTTTAAAAGCACCATAATGTTGACCTATTACAGTAGGAGCAGGGCCACTATCAGGAAGCACCAGAGGAACGAATCACAACAAAATAACATACATTTTTTCCTCACTTTGACACAATGTGCACATCTGTATTTCTTTCCCATTTTGTCATTTTCATAATAAACAATTTGTGTTTCCTCTTTTCAGCACCCACTAGTTCAATATTACCTGTCCCCCTTTTGACTTGTATTCTCTCTTCCTCTCTCTTTTTCTGTCAGTCTCCACATCCCCCGCTCCCTCTCTCTCTTTCTCCCTCTCTCCAGGCTCTCACCTGGGCCGTGATGCACAGACCTTTCACGGTCCTCACTAGTTACCAGAGCCACAAAGTCATAATTATGGCTAGACTCCTGTCTATTTCTACAATTTCTCTTCTTCAAATCTGATTTTAAACCTAACCTTACCCCTAACCACACTGCTAACCTTATGCCTAACCCTAACCTTAAATTAAGACCAAAAAGCTAATATTTGTTTTCATGAATTTTTACATTATAGCCAATTTGGACTTTGTGCCTGTGGTAACTAGTGACAACCACCTTTAAAAAAATGATATCTCTAAATGTATAACATACTACCTAAAAAAACAAAAACATAAACCTATATATTTAAAGTGCCTCCTAAACATGACTGACATCGGGTAAAGAGGATAGGCTATCAGCTGATCATTGTGTTGATGATTGATGTAAATCTGATAGTTAACTAGCATTTTGTGATTCTCTTCAATGCTCTTAAATCATAACTTCATATAATACTATAATATTCATACTCTTCTAACTCATGCTATAGTAAGTATATGGTTGGTTGGCTGGTGGCTTGTGTGGATATTTTAGTATATGGTGGTTAGCTAAAGTCTAGACTACCTGTGTTGCTGCTGCCCTGACACACATGTGCAACACCTGACTGATGAAGGGATTGAGATGGGTTGTAGAGCCTGAATGCAGCTGCTCCTCTCTATGTCTTCTGCCTCTCTGCTGCTCGAAGGCTATGTAGGCCAAACCAAATATTGATGATGATGTAGATCAAATGTTATGCTGCTGTGGCAGTACTGTTGATATTTAAACTAGGTAGCTTGCTACACAGACTCGACCGGTGACTGCATTTCAAGCCATGCATGTTTGGATACCAGGCACATGCAAGCTCTGTACAGGGCAGACCAATGGGATGGGGGGTTGGGGGTGGTGAACTTGATGACTTGTGGGTTCAGAACAACAACAAAAAGGTGCTTGGGCACAGGTAGACCCCTATCTGTGCACGTGGCTGGCTCACGCCATGATAGAGTGGGTGTTCTCACTCTCTGCTGAGCTGAAGGACCTAGTGGGCCTCCGTGTTTTCCTCTGTCCTCCCCATTCCTTCATCCCTGGATAGAACCTCTGTCCCAGCAGCCCCTTACACATTCTGGTCAGCTCCCTCCTAAACTTCACCCCCACAAAGCCGTACAGCAGCGGGTTCAGGGCACAGTGTGACAGGCCCATGCTCTCAGACACCAGGATCCCGATGTCCACCGTGCGGCCAAACTGGCAGCCTCCACTAATCACGCCCAGCTTCTTCAGGCTTTCGGCCAATTGGAAGGAGTTGTAGGGTGCCCAGCAGAGCACAAACATGGACACCAGGGAGACGATGAGGTGAAGGGACTTCCTCTTCTGGCGGCGCGAGGCGTTGCAAAGGGAGCGGAAGATACGGATGTAGCAGTAGAGCATGACCAGCAGGGGCAGCCCAAAACCCAGCACCAAGTTGACTAGCGGCATCCCCACCTGCCACTGCACTGAGCTGTGGGGGAACACCGTCTGGCACACCAGCAGGCCCTGATGATCCCCCGAGCGCCCCACTTCCACCTTCACCACTTGTCTAAAGGTGATGTCCACCCCACTCAGGCCCAAGCACACTGTCCAGATCAGGGTGCAGGCAATCTGTGCATGGCAGGTGTTGCGTTTCCAGCCGGTGCTGATGGCGTGGACAATGGCCAGGTAGCGGTCGAAGCTGATGCAGGCCAGGAACAAGATGCCGCTGTAGCGGTTCAGAGAGAACAGGGCTCCGGAAATCTTGCAGGCGGCCATGCCGAACACCCACTGGAGGGCCCACTGGACGGCGAACAGGGGCAACGTGAGGGCCAGCAGGAGGTCGGACACGGCCAGGTGGAGCAGGAAGGTGTCGGTGAGGGAGAAGGAGCAGGTCCCACCTGTCTGAGAGGTGCGGTAGCGCATCAGCACACACAGCACCAGGATGTTACCCACCAGCGCCAGCACAAACACCAGGCTGTAGACCACAGGGGAGTAGCTCCGGGTGAAGTCCATGATGCCATCCAGGTTGCAGGGCACGCCACTGGATTGGCTACTGCCTGTTTCTGGTGAAAAGCTGTAGTTGTCATCATAAATCTGGAGACATAGGAGGGGAAAAGAGAGTGAGAGGAAGGAAAATTAGCTAACTACAACAATGTTCTGGGTCCGTATGCATAAAGCATTCCGCCCTGCCCATATAATCTTTTTCATTATGATCTAAAAGGTAAAACTGATCCTAGATCAGCACTGCTACTCCAAGACCCTTTATGGATACAGGCCCTGGATTCTCCTCATAGGACAGAATGCATTTGTATCTCTGACTAAACTCAAGATGATGCAGTGCTAAATTCATACAGATGTGTGTACCTGTTACAGATCTTAATTTGACCTATATAGTCACAGCTAAATAGTCCTGAAGCGACCTGATATGAGCATTTAGTCCATAATGGTGCTTGATCAGTGGTTAGGCTATTAGCTGGACAAAAGTAGTCTACATGAAAAGTAATGTTAATATAACCGTGAGTTATTGTACGTTTTCAGTGAATTTATGTCAATTTCAAAGTTTATCTGCATTTCCTGTGGTGCAGAAAAATTCTTAGCAACAAAAGCATGATCAAATTAAGGTCCTACACTAGTAGCTTCTATGATATTCAT
The DNA here is from genome assembly GCF_045791955.1 of Oncorhynchus clarkii lewisi. Classification (NCBI taxonomy): domain Eukaryota; kingdom Metazoa; phylum Chordata; class Actinopteri; order Salmoniformes; family Salmonidae; genus Oncorhynchus; species Oncorhynchus clarkii. The sequence goes on along the minus strand of NC_092149.1, from coordinate 17,535,615 downwards.
GTACAGATTGTTATTCATTGTCATATATTTTTTTATTCTGTTATTTTCTTGACTAACCATGTTGTTGTAAAATATAATTTCTTATTTGACTTATTTAGCTTATACTTTTTCTTTGTCTGCTAGTTCCAATTATTTATTGCACCATCTATTGCTCTTGAAGTCATAAAGAACTACATTTATTAGTATGTCGCATAACAACACCGTTACTCACATAGTAATCTGTGGTTGCCTTGACGTAATCCATTGTTACCAACGAAACAGCGGAACACCTTCAGACTCAGGACACTCTTCTCGTATTCTCACCCGCGTTCCTCTCTTCTTTTGCCACTCTGAACCAACTAAAAAGGAGAAGTTAGCAATTCAGGAACCGAATCCTCTCATATTTTAGCCCAAGCACATCTATTCAAAGACAGCTGTTGGGAACCGGTGACTGTGTCCAATGGGGATTGTGACATATCGAAGAGACAGTGCATAACTAGAAAAACATTTCTCTGTCCATCTCTAGCTGTTATTCCTGGCTTATATTAGTAATATGTAGTACATTGCACATGTACAGTACATACAGAAAGTATTCAGACCCCGTAACTTTTTAAACATTTTGTTAAGTTACAGCCTTGTTCTAAAGCAATCTACACACAACAACCCATAATGACAAAGCAAAACAGGTTTTTAGAAATGTTTGCAAATGTATCCAAAATAACAAATAGAAATACCTTATTTGCATAAGTATTCAGACCCTTTTCTATGAGATCATCCTTGAGATGTTTCTACAACTTGATTGGAGTCCACCTGCGGTAAATTCAATTGATTGGACATGATTTGGAATGGCACACACAGATCTATGTAAGGTCCCACAGTTGACAGTGCATGTCAGAGCAAAATCCAAGCCATGAGGTCGAAGGAATTGTCCGTAGAGCTCGGAGACAGGATCGTATCGAGGCACAGATCTGGGGAAGGGTACCAAAACATTTCTGCAGCATTGAAGGTCCCCAAGAACACAGTGGCCTCCACCAAACTTCTTCCACCTAGACTCTTCCTAGAGCTGGCCGATCAGGCCAAACTGAGCAATTGGGGGAGAAGGGCCTTGGTCAGGGAGGTGACCAAGAACCAGATGGTCACTCTGACAAAGCTCCAGAGTTGCTCTATGGAGATGGGAGAACCTTCCAGAAGGACAACCATCTCTGCAGCACTCCACCAATCAGGCCTTTATGGTAGTGGCCAGACGGAAGCCACTCTTAAGTAAAAGGTACATGACAGCCCGCTTGCAGTTTGCCAAATGGCATCTAAAGGAATCAGACCAAGAGAAAGAAGATTATCTGGTCTGATGAAACCAAGATTGAACTCTTTGGCCTGAATACCATGTGTCACGTTCTGGAGGATACCTGTCACCATCCCTACGGTGAAGCATGGTGGTGGCAGATTCATGCTGTGGGGATATTTTTCAGCGGCATGAACTGGGAGACTAGTCAGGATCGAGCGAAAGATGAATCAAGCAAAGTACAAGGAGATCCTTGATGAAAACCTGGTCCAGCGCTCTCAGGACCACAGACTGGGGCGAAGGTTCACCTTCCAACAGGACAATGACCCTAAGCAAATAGCCAAGACAATGCAGGAGTGGCTTTAGGACAAGACTCTGAATTTCCTTGAGTGCCCCAGCCAGAGCCCAGACTTAAACCCGATCGAACATCTCTGGAGAGACCTGAAAATAGTTGTGCAGCGACGCTCCCCATCCAACCTGACAGAGGCTGTAATCACAGCCAAAGGTGCTTCTACAAAGTACTGAGTAAAGGGTCTGAATCCTTATGTGAAGGTGATAGATATATATATATATATACACACATACATACATACATACATACATACATATATACATACATATATACAGTGCCTTGCGAAAGTATTCGGCCCCCTTGAACTTTGCGACCTTTTGCCACATTTCAGGCTTCAAACATAAAGATATAAAACTGTATTTTTTTGTGAAGAATCAACAACAAGTGGGACACAATCATGAAGTGGAACGACATTTATTGGATATTTCAAACTTTTTTAACAAATCAAAAACTGAAAAATTGGGCGTGCAAAATTATTCAGCCCCCTTAAGTTAATACTTTGTAGCGCCACCTTTTGCTGCGATTACAGCTGTAAGTCGCTTGGGGTATGTCTCGATCAGTTTTGCACATCGAGAGACTGACATTTTTTCCCATTCCTCCTTGCAAAACAGCTCGAGCTCAGTGAGGTTGGATGGAGAGCATTTGTGAACAGCAGTTTTCAGTTCTTTCCACAGATTCTCGATTGGATTCAGGTCTGGACTTTGACTTGGCCATTCTAACACCTGGATATGTTTATTTTTGAACCATTCCATTGTAGATTTTGCTTTATGTTTTGGATCATTGTCTTGTTGGAAGACAAATCTCCGTCCCAGTCTCAGGTCTTTTGCAGACTCCATCAGGTTTTCTTCCAGAATGGTCCTGTATTTGGCTCCATCCATCTTCCCATCTTCCCTGTCCCTGCTGAAGAAAAGCAGGCCCAAACCATGATGCTGCCACCACCATGTTTGACAGTGGGGATGGTGTGTTCAGGTGTGTTGCTTTTACGCCAAACATAACGTTTTGCATTGTTGCCAAAAAGTTCAATTTTGGTTTCATCTGACCAGAGCACCTTCTTCCACATGTTTGGTGTGTCTCCCAGGTGGCTTGTGGCAAACTTTAAATGACACTTTTTATGGATATCTTTAAGAAATGCCTTTCTTCTTGCCACTCTTCCATAAAGGCCAGATTTGTGCATTATACGACTGATTGTTGTCCTATGGACAGAGTCTCCCACCTCAGCTGTAGATCTCTGCAGTTCATCCAGAGTGATCATGGGCCTCTTGGCTGCATCTCTGATCAGTCTTCTCCTTGTATGAGCTGAAAGTTTAGAGGGACGGCCAGGTCTTGGTAGATTTGCAGTGGTCTGATACTCCTTCCATTTCAATATTATCGCTTGCACAGTGCTCCTTGGGATGTTTAAAGCTTGGGAAATCTTTTTGTATCCAAATCCGGCTTTAAACTTCTTCACAACAGTATCTCGGACCTGCCTGGTGTGTTCCTTGTTCTTCATGATGCTCTCTGCGCTTTTAACGGACCTCTGAGACTATCACAGTGCAGGTGCATTTATACGGAGACTTGATTACACACAGGTGGATTGTATTTATCATCATTAGTCATTTAGGTCAACATTGGATCATTCAGAGATCCTCACTGAACTTCTGGAGAGAGTTTGCTGCACTGAAAGTAAAGGGGCTGAATAATTTTGCACGCCCAATTTTTCAGTTTTTGATTTGTTAAAAAAGTTTGAAATATCCAATAAATGTCGTTCCACTTCATGATTGTGTCCCACTTGTTGATTCTTCACAAAAAAATACAGTTTTATATCTTTATGTTTGAAGCCTGAAATGTGGCAAAAGGTTGCAAAGTTCAAGGGGGCCGAATACTTTCGCAAGGCACTGTGTGTGTGTATATATATATATATATACATATACACACACACACACACACAGTGGGGCAAAAAAGTATTTAGTCAGCCACCAATTGTGCAAGTTCTCCCACTTAAAAAGATGAGGCCTGTAATTTTCATCATAGGTACACTTCAACTATGACAGACAAAATGAGAAAAAAATATCCAGAAAAATACATTGTAGGATTTTTTATGAATTTATTTGCAAATTATGGTGGAAAATAAGTATTTTCCACACTTTATTTATTGATTTATTTTACCACTGCTGGGGTATCAAAATAGCATGTCACCATGTGTAACAACAACCTCTAACTAAGGGTAACGATCTCAATCCACATAGATACTTCTTGTGCAATTCAGTTTATTCAGATGTGGATGGATGTCATGGGTGTTCAAGTAAATGACGTTAGGTGGTGGAGCTGTCAGGTCTTCTTTATTCACTTGCCTAAAGAATAAAGACGCTACAAGGTTTTTACTCTGGGTTGTGAGGTCAATATTACAAAGGTATGTAGAGGCACTAAACAGGAGCACAAATGGAAGAAGCAAAAGTCTGAAAATACCTGCAATACCTTTGCTCTTAATCTTAATAAAACTCATTACATAGCATACACAACATTAGAACTTGTTCAAAGACGAGGCTGAATTTGTGCAGAGACAAGGCTGAATTTGTGCAGAGACAAGGCTGTATTTGTGCAGAGACAAGGCTGAATTTGTGCAGAGACAAGGCTGAATTTGTGCAGAGACAAGGCTGAATTTGTGCAGAGACAAGGCTGAATTTGTGCAGAGACAAGGCTGTATTTGTGCAGAGACAAGGCTGTATTTGTGCAGAGACAAGGCTGTATTTGTGCAGAGACAAGGCTGAATTTGAGGGACATTACAGCATGTTTAGGTTGTTACTGTTTGGAGTGGTGGCTATTATTGTGCAACTTCGTAGCTGCTGTTTCCTTCCTCTACACTCTGTGACTCACAGGGCTGTATGAGAGGTGTGATGTTAGTCAATGGAAAAAAGCAACAGATTGTTGGGCATTGAGAGTAAGATCATGTACAAAGTATGTTTTGGTAAACTATTCAAGGTATATGGGGAAATAACTTTCTTATTATATTAATGGGTAATTCGTTGGTGTTATTAGTCATAAGTAAAGTTTTTAAAGGGGATTATGCAAATCTTGTTTGAAAATCTTTAAAGCTCTCAGATTGGGCGTTTCTTTTCTATCCAATTGAGGGAAACCTTTTCACTTGATCTTATAGTGTATCAACATATACTACTATTTGTTTAAGGAAACCAACCAGAAAGCAACTACATTGCACACACGAGTGTAAGATTTCACAATTTCATGGAGAAAGATGAAAAAGTCACTGCAAACTTCCAGTCAAATGCACAATTCCAGTCAATTCCAGTCAGTTCCAGTCAGTCGACCTTTATCAGAGCATAACTCCACAAACAGTAGTGAGACAGATAAGGCCACACAGAGAGCCTTTTAGCGAAAATATATTTAGAATGAGTCAGAGGGAGTATGAAAGAGGCCACCGCATGCTCCTGCTCTAATTGGTTTCAGTGACGAGCGACAAAAACTCACCTCAGAAAAGCCCTCACAGACGTTGCACAGCTGAGTTCTCATGTATCATCCTATTGAAAGGGTAGTGTTATACAAATATTCATACACATAGCTCATATAAACAAAGACATTCCGTCACAAGAACACATACACCCAGCCACAAGACTGACCCCCTCTATTGGTCGGATGCTCAGGATAAGGTTCTGCTGTGCACCAATGGGGCTTCTGCTCTGGCTAGAGCAAGGCCTGCCTCCAACCCTCCGACCAGTCAAGAAGACCGAAACGACAAGACTCCACCTACTTTATTCTATGTATAAAAATGAATGTAACCGTTGTATAAGGCCTCTTTTTCACCTGACTCCTTGCCGAGTTATGTGAACTAGGTCCGTGCACGTAAAACTGCGGGACAAGATATCTTTGACTCATTAAAACTGTCTTTTGTTACAACTGAAATCCACTCTGTCCAGCGTCCGTGATTGGGTCTCAACTCTCCAGTATTTAAACACTAACAGTAGTACTATGAGCTGTGCACAGAGCCATGCACAGACCTTTCAGGGGGAAAGTGCTCAAAATGAAAAAAAGGGCACTCCCCCCTTATTTCAAAGAAAATCTACTTAAATTTGTATTTTTAGAATAGAACTGTTTATTTCTGCAACAACACCCTCACTTACAATCACTAATCGTAAGCAAGCTAGTTACAGTTATGGCAGAGGGAAGATATTTTGGGTGGGGGTGTAGAATCTTTTCTCCCCACACTGCTGACGACTATTTTTGTCTGCTCATATAGGAGTAATAAAGGCCCAGTGTACTAATTTGGTGCGATTAAAAAAATTATATATATATATTATTCTGATTAATCAAGGGGTGCTGTAGCCTCTACTTCCAGCTGCTATGGTTACAGTGCCTCTCAAAGACACAATTGACATCAGGAAAAGAGGGTAGGCTATAAGCTGGTCATTGATGTTAATGATTGATTTGAATCTGCTAATTAGCTAGCTCAATATTTTTTTACTGATTGTGATTTATCTTCAATGCTCACTAAAGTCATACTATAGCCTAATACTCATAATCTTCTAACTCATGGTATATGGCTGGCTGGCTAGTGGCTTGTGTGGATATTTTAGTAAATGGTGGTTAGCATCATACAGCATCATATGATGCAAAACGCAGCATCATATGATGCAAAACACAGCATCATATGATGCAAAACACAGCATCATATGATGCAAAACACAGCATCATATGATGCAAAACACAGCATCATATGATGCAAAACACAGCATCATATTACTCAAAACACAGCATCATATGACTCAAAACACAGCATCATATGATGCAAAACACAGCATTATATGACTCAAAACGCAGCATCATATGATGCAAAACGCAGCATCATATGACGCAAAACGCAGCATCATATGATGCAAAACACAGCATCATATGATGCAAAACACAGCATCATATGACTCAAAACGCAGCATCATATGATGCAAAACACAGCATCATATGACTCAAAACGCAGCATCATGTGACGCAAACCGCAGCATCAGATGGCGCAAAACACAGCATCATATGACGCAAAACGCAGCATCAGATGGCGCTAAACGCAGCATCTTTTGACTCAAAACGCAGCATCATATGACTCAAAACGCAGCATCATGTGACGCAAAATGCAGCATCAGATGATGCTAAATGCATCATGCGGGGATGATTTCTTTATTATTAACTCTAAGCAATACTTTTTAATTTATTTAATTTGTTCAGCCTAAATACAACATTTATAAGCATGTTGTTGGTGTGTTGTTGAAATGTTGAGCGCTCCTGCCAGCCTCTAGCATGTCACAAATTATTCTCAATTGATTTCTTAAAGGGCAGCTATAGCCTTAAAATAATAGTAACATCGCCTAAATAATTCATTTTTGTTCCTTCTTAGACTACCTGGCTTGCTCCTGACTGATTTAGAGTTAGTATGTTGTTTAATATTCTGTTGAAATGTTGAATGTCAATTGAAAGTGACAGAATCACACTACTTCCCAATCAAAGTAAATTGGTTCTCTCCTCGGCTATAGGCTATAGAGCAGCCTCTGAATGTCATAGAGACAAACCAAAGATATCCTAAAGATATCCTACAGTCACGTCTTTCCCCAGCGTTTTACAGCTTGTTTCTAGCATAACTCATTGCAGACTAAAGTTTCATTATAAAATGTTGTAATATAATCAGGTCCATTTAATTATATTCAAAACTTAAGCTAACAAGGGGTAGGTCTATGCTTTTAGCCATTTTCTTCAACAAAAGCCATAATACCCTCACATACTCCCTCAATTCCAGCATTGATTTTTAATTTAACACAACAAGCTCTTCACTGACACCAAGATATTTAAGGAGTGAGGGCATGTTGATTGAAGGAATTAGCTGACAAAATCTACGAATAGTAGACTAGAATTGTGTTTGTCTAACAGGTAGGCCTACCTCTTATTTAGGCTCTAACACAAAATCTATGAATAGTAGACTAGAATTGTGTTTGTCTAACAGGTAGGCCTACCTCTTATTTAGGCTCTAACACAAAATCTATGAATAGTAGACTAGAATTGTGTTTGTCTAACAGGTAGGCCTGCCTCTTATTTAGGCTCTAACACAAAATCTATGAATAGTAGACTAGAATTGTGCTTGTCTAACAGGTAGGCCTGCCTCTTATTTAGGCTCTAACACAACATCTATGAATAGTAGACTAGAATTGTGTTTGTCTAACAGGTAGGCCTGCCTCTTATTTAGGCTCTAACACAAAATCTATGAATAGTAGACTAGAATTGTGTTTGTCTAACAGGTAGGCCTACCTCTTATTTAGGCTCTAACACAAAATCTATGAATAGTAGACCAGAATTGTGTTTGTCTAACAGGTAGGCCTACCTCTTATTTAGGCTCTAACACAAAACAAGAAATAGTAGTTAAGTAGTTAAAGTCAAATTAAGAATGTTCAAATGAATTAGACCTTCTCGAATTTGTCTACTTTCAACACCCATGCACTGTCCATATCTGCAGCTGCCAATACTTAGTAATGTAAATTATGTAAATTACTCAAATATGGCTTATTGTGGGGTCAATAATCCAGTGGTGGAAAAAGTAACCAATTGTCATACTTGAGTAAAAGTGTAGATTCCTTAATAGAAAGTTACTCAAGTAAAAGTGAAAGTCAGCCAGTAAATACTACTTGAGTAAAAGTTGAAAAGTATTTGGTTTTAAATATACTTAAGTATCAAAAGTAAGAGTATAAATCCTTTAAAAATCGGCATAGTAATCAAATCAAATCAAAATGTATTTGTCACATGCACTGACTAAAACAGGTGCAGACCTTATCGTGAAATGCTTACAAACCCTTAATCAACAATGCAGTTTTAAGAAAAATTGAGTTAAGATAATATTTACTAAATAAACACAATAAAACAACAATAACGAGGCTACAGTATATACAGGGGGCACAGGTACAGAGTCAATGTGTTGGGGAACAGGTTCGTCGAGGTAATTGAGGTAATATGTACATGTAGGAAGGGGTAAAGGGGCAAAGCAGACGGCACCATTTTCTTGTTTTTAAAATGTATGGATAGCTAGGGGCACACTCCAACAGTATTTACAAAAGATGCATTTGTGTTTAGTGAGTCCGCCAGAGGAAGTAGGGATTTTTTTTTAACCTTTATCACATTTGGCTACCAAAAAAAAAAAAAAAAAAAAACGAAAATTCAGCCCTCAAAACGCGAACTTTTTTCCAAATTAACTCCATAATATCAACTGAAACATGGCAAACGTGGTTTAGAATCAATCCTCAAGGTGTTTTTCCACATATCTCTTCAATGATATATCCTTCGTGGAAGCCTGGTTTCTCCTTGCTCTCAAATGGAAAAATAATTGCACCTGGCTTTACGCTCCAATTTCGACACAGGGACACCAGGCGGACACTTGGAAAATGTAGTCTCTTATGGTCAATCTTCCAATGATATGCCTACAAATACGTCACAATGCTGCTAACACTTTGGGGGAACGACAGAAAGTGTAGGCTCATTCCTTGCGCAATCACAGCCATATAAGGAGACAATGGAAAACAGAGCTTCAGAAATTCTGCTCATTTCCTGGTTGATGCATCATCTTGGTTCCGCCTGTAGAATGAGTTCTGGGGCACTTACAGACAATATCTTTGCAGATTCTGAAACTTCAGAGTGTTTTCTTTCAAAAACTGTCAAGAATATGCATAGTCGAGCATCTTTTCGTGACAAAATATCGCGCTTAAAACGGGAACGTTTTTTATCCAAAAATGAAATAGCGCCCCTAGAGATCAAAGAGGTTAACTAGGCAAGTCAGTTAAGAACAAATTCTTATTTTTAATGATGGCCTAGGAACAGTGGGTTAACTGCCTGTTCAGGGGCAGAATGACAGATTTGTACCTTGTCAGCTCAGGAATTTGAACTTGCAACCTTTTGGTTACTAGTCCAACGCTCTAACCACTAGGCTACCCTGCCGCCCCGGATGACCACATGGTCTCTTGATAAGTGCATGAATCTGACAATTTTCCTGTCCTGCTAAGCATTCAAATGTAACGACTACTTTTGGTTGTCATGGAAAATGTATGGAGTAAAAAGTACAATATTTTCTTTAGGAATGTAGTGAAGTAAAAATAAAAGTTGTCCAAAATATAAATAATGAAGTACAGATAACCAAAAAACTACTTAAGCAGTACTTTAAAGTATTTTTACTTGAGTACTTTACACCACTGAATATCTCTGATAAAAATGTCAATTATGGGCAATGCTTTTATTCAAATCAATTATAGCAGTAGCAAGCTCACCGCTGGTCCTCCTCATCTTCACACTCTCTCTCTCAGTAGGCCTAATCCACACACAGATACAGAATGTTTTGGACAAATACAAAATTATTTTCAGAAGAAGCCTTTGACTCACCTCCTGAAGTGTCACAGTACACAGCACAGTCGTTGGTTAGGCAGCACACAAGGGTTTGCATCAACAAGAGCTTGGCAGGCCGGGGCTCATGATTGGGAACGCCTATCCATTGCAATGTGTAATGCAGTGTAGTTTAATATACACTATCCCAGTAGTTTTAGATTAACTAACTTCTTAGTAATGACTCGGGACGTCGGGTTTGATACGAAAGCTTATTTTAGTAAGAATACTTGTTTACGTTACATTTAACAACAATTGTTTTGGTACAGAGCAATGCAGGTAAGATGCTGTTGGAAAGTCAGCCACAATCATCCGCACCTGCACATAATTGGCGCGTTATCACTCATTCCTCTCGCAAGGCATTCTGGGACTTGCAGTCAAAAAGCGTAATTCAACACAACCCAATACAATTACATATGCAAATAAATCTAAAGAAATATCTTTAGATACAGTTCAAAGAATAAACTTAAACATTAACTCTGTAACACATTAAAGTTACAACAAGTAGCGCATACACTCGGGAAGGAAGTACATTTTCTTAGAAATACAACTTTGCCCTGTGCTTCTCCAAGCATCCTCTTCGTATAGTCTAGGCCTATAGTCTATGGTATAGGCTATGGATCATTTTATTGAGACCACACCAGGCACACTTGATATTGCTTGCCCAGCAGAGAATCAGGGATGAGGGGAATCATCGGGCACACATCAAGATACAATAATAAGCAACTCATTCTCAAACCCTGAGCAATATGACATTTAAATGACAAATTACATGACCCTCCCCTGGACTAAATACAAATATACTAAACTCTCACCCTGACTGAAATTGAAAAAGCATGACCCTCCCCAATTTTCATCCGGTAACAATTGTGTCAATTTAGACCACCCCCTTAGTTCAGAATTGAAACCTTGTTTTGGTGTTACGAGTTCTGTTTTCTGCAGAATTTGAACCCTTTATTGTAGTGTCATTTCCTCTTGAAAACCCCTGAACACTATCAGAGTTTGAATAGTTAGAAAATGTTATTAAAGTGTCACTCCGCAAAGATACATCAATTGACTATACAAAATACAAATATTGCGGACCACTCAAAGAGTTCTGGGACAAACCAGAAGTACAGTACTAACTTCAATATGATAAAAGAGACATGCCATACAACATTTTATCTGGAATGACAAAAAGTCTCATTAAATTCTATTCACAATATTTCTATACATAAATTAACTGCCTCCAGCCTGCCTAATTTTAATACTCAAAATTATATTTAAAAACTGTTTCCCTAGACATGTTTTTTAAGTAAAAACAAAAAAAAAGGCTGGCATTTTCAGTATCTGCACCTGTATACATTTGAAAGTACAGTCACACTTTGGGTACAGTAGCCAACATATGTCATATGAAAATGATAATGCTGCAATAGCATACACAAAATCACGCAGAGCAAGTACTGCTTTGTTTTCCACCACCAAGTAGAAGCGTGTTGAAGAATGGACTAAGTCAATACCCGCAACATAGGGAGTTAGAGGTCCTGTGGTGACATCAGGTGGTATTCAAATGAATACAATATATTATAACATTTAATGAAAAAGAATGTAGCATACGCCAATACATTAAATACTGCAAATAGTCACTTAATGAAAACTCCCAAGGAGACGACTGCAGACGACAGCCCGCTTGGAGTTTAACAAAAGGCACCTAAAGACTCTCAGACCATGATAAACAAGAGTCTCTCGTCTGATGAAACCACGATTGAACTCTTTGGCCTGAATGTCAAGCGTCATGTCTGAAGGAAACCTGGCACCATCCCTACGGTGAAGAATGGTGATGGCAGCATCATGCTGTGGTGTTGTTCGTCAGCGGCAGGGACTGGGAGACTAGTCAGGATCGAGGCAAAGATGAACGGAGTCAAGTACAGAGAGATCCTTGTTGAAAACCTGCTCTTGAGCGCTCAGGACCTCAGACTGGGGAGAAGGTTCACCTTCCAACAGGACAACGACCCTAAGCACACAGCCAAGACAACGCAGGACTGGCTTCGGGACAAGTTTCTGAATGTCCTTGAGTGGCCCAGCCAGAGCCCGGACCTGAACCCGATTGAACATCTCTGGAGTGACCTGAAAATAGCTGTGCAGCAATGCTCCCCATCCAACCTGACAGAGTTTGAGAGGATCTCAGAAAGGATCTCTCTGCTTCTACATCTGCATTGCTTGCTGTGTGGTGTTTTAGGCTGGGTTTCTGTATAGCACTTTGTGACATCGGCTGATGTAAAAAGGGCTTTATAAATACATTTGATTGATTGATCTGCAGAGAAGAATGGGAGAAACTCCCCAAATATAGGTGTGCCAAGCTTGTAGCGTCATACCCAAGAAGACTCGAGTTTGTAATTGCTGCCAAAGGTGAAAAATAATATGACATTGTGGCTGCCCGTAGCATTGAATGCGATGGAAGCCACCGAGCATTTGGCCACCCTTGATTAAAAAAAGTATAAAATAATAGCCAATCAGCATTGAGCTAAACTGAGTGAGCACAAAAAAAAAGTGTCAAGAGTAGCCAGTTTGGATTAGGCTTCAAACCAATCATATTAAAAACAAAACGTCATTGACAGAAAAAACTTGAATTGTTGCATCTCCTTTTGTCGTTGTTCTCTGGTGGCTAGCTAGTTAGCTAAAATTGTCCCTCTTCTAAATTAGACATGGATGGAGATAGGGATTTGGTCGTGTGGTTTTACTCCATTCTCTATACTGGCCAATGATTATAACGCCGATTCTGATCCAACCGTAAATTCATACATTGTGCCCCTGGTCTGAGAGGATGGAAGTTCAACATATAGGCTAGCTAGATGTAGTAGGATAATGTTGACTAGCTGGCTCATTGTTGATCATGAAAGGAATTTAGGCTAGCGATCAAGCATTTTAGCTATGTATCCTAGGACATAAAAACTTAAAGCGTGTGCTGTATGACAAAGTCATAGACCATTTCGTCAACATGAAAGAGAGGAGGATGGCATTGGTGTTTCTCTACCAGTAGGATGAGTCAACATGTTTTTTCTACTTGCACCCTCCCATATTTTAGTTGTCACTGTATTAGATAGACTAAGCATACTGTAGGTGATTTGATGATGTTGAAATGTTGAAGTTAAAATGGCGCTGGAATAATGTAGGCAGTTCATTTGCGACTTGCGTAAACTCTCTGTGGTTTTAAATCAATAGTTGTTTAGCAGTCTGAAAATGTCAGAAAAATGTACTTGCTTGACCATGCTGTAGGTCATTTAACGGTTTGTTAAATGCAAAATGCTTTGTGGACTTCACCGACAGATGTTGCTCTCCGGTTTTGTGATGAAACAATGGTGTGGTTGAATGTATTCTGCCACAGTGTCTTCTTATTGTCTCGGCCTTAGGCCTATATATCACAGTGGAAAGGCATATGAACTAGCGGGTTATAGGGCAAACAAACACAAATATAGATTTTTTTCTAGCTTGGCTTCCCCAGTGGTTTTATCCACACACTGCTATTGATGGCACTGCCGATGTTAAACTGCCTTTTGACCACTAGAGGCCTCTATCCTCCTCTTTGGTTTAGCTCATTGACTTCCATAGAACCATAAATTAAATGAAGGAGTGGCATGTCTCACTTCCTCTTCACAATTGCGCCCTTCTCTACACATTTGGGGTGGAAAATAGCATTGAAGTTAGAAAGATGTTCCAGTAGCCGGAAGGTTTGCATCCTGGTGCAGAAAAATGGTTGTGTCCTTGAGCAAGGCACATAATCCCAATTTCAGTTAATAATGGCTGTGACCCCATTCTGTAGGAGCGGGATATGCAATAAACCACATTTTGAAATTCACATATCACCTATATTTTTAATTGTAACATAGTTTATAATCTCACAATGGGCCTGCCAACTGTAGCCTATATAGTAATTAGACTACCATTGGAAAATGTTTTAGTTCCCAGTGTCCTTAAAGTGGAAATTGTGGGAAAATACAACAGCTCTGTATCTAAATCTTTTTAGATTTTTTGTGTGTAGAATATTGATAAAAAAATCAGTAAACAATCAATAGTTAGCTGTAAACTATTTGTATTTCACCTGTCGTGTCTTTGGCTATGCCGGATTAAGTGATATGACATGCTATTCTATAAAATAATTTCTCCATAACTAATATCACCTGATTGAGCTAATCCTGTAAATGTAATTAACTAGAGAGTCGGGCACCACAAAATAATATTTATAGAGCTGTTATCTTCCGAATAAACTCTTAAACACCTAGCAATATTTTACATCAATAGCAGTCAACATTAATCTTCATCTCACTTCAGTCTCATAATCTGAAAGTTGTAAATTCTTGGTTATCTGCAAGAACCCTGGCTAACAATTTGAATCAACAATACAAAATTGGGTTTAATTATTTATTTACTAAATACCTAACTAATCACACAGAATTCACATACACACAATTCATTATAACTTGATTACAAATTACGTCATAAAGGAAAACGTCCCTGGCGGGCGGAACAGATATGACAGCTTGTTACACAAAAGAAAAGGGGCTGGGTTTGAGTGAAGGAGCGGGAAGACTGAGGAACAAAGGGAAGAAGCTGGGCTATCGTAAATACAGTATCTTATGCATTCTAAATTACCGCCCATTTGGAAAAGGAAAATGCAATAAATATTTACTCTGAGCTGCACTTCAGTAGGTTGGTGGTAGATGGAAGACTGTGTTGCCAAACCGAGTCCTCTGTCCTTTGAAGAATGTCTCTGGTGGTCACTTGGATAAATTGTAGTAACGTCGTTGAGTGGTAGATGGGATACTCTGTCTGTTCCTTCCTAACCTGTGTTTGCAGCTGCGGTCGCTAACTCAACTTCTGTCGTGAATAAGAGTTCAAAGTTCATACCATTCGCAACCAAAGCTCATGCTGATATTGGCTTCGTTCTGTAGTTATTATCTGAACCATTCTGACATAGGACCATCATCCTACCTCATCGCAAAAGGAAGTTCTATTGTCGTCAAGGCTTTATATAGGAAAGGAGAAGGAAGGGAGAAGAGGGCGTGTTTGAAAAGTTTTATAGCCCATGTCCCTTCACAGAGGCGGGCCACTGAGTGAGCAGCCCTAACTTATGAAAACCCAAATCACAAATAATTTAATATTCAAACATTAAATTGAACAACAATTCCATGTGAATCCGATAACTCTGATGTGTAGACTTCCCACTGTAGAGTTTATGTCATCTTATCATTGATGAGAATGTCTCAGATGACAACCGAACTGACATCATATTCATTAAGTACCACCGCATATGTTCAATTGTTCAGATTACCAGAATATAGTTCATTTCCCCCCACCTACTGATGTTCCCAGAATCTCTATGTTAACCAAGGGTCTTTTAAATGTAACCTCAGTAGGTTAGAGAGAGGAAAAAGGGGGGAAGAGGTATTTATGACTGTCATAAACCTATCCCCCAGGCCAACGTCATGACAGTCCCCCCCATGTTGGGTTCAATCTTGCGATTAACCTGCATGATGCAAACCAACATAAACATGACCATGGGTTGTCCTGGTTGTGGACCATCGATGTGGTCCCCATCTGGTGGTCGACCCGGGTAGGGTGTCTGCAAATGAAGAAGTCCGCTCCATGGCTGGACAGCAGATGTCCAGTTGATGATCGCTGTTGCAGTCTGGTGTGGTCGACCCGGGTAGGGTGTCTGCAAATGAAGAAGTCCGCTCCATGGCTCGGCAGCGGATGTCCGGATTGGGATCGCCGTTCTGGACCCGTCGTCTGGTCGTCCAGACTGGAAGATCTGGGCAGTAACTTAGGCAGATGTTAACAACACACACACACTCATGAAATATATCATTACATTTCCTCCCCAATGAGCGGCGTTGTGGTACTAACTGATGGTTGTATGTGGAAGTTGTTTATGGCTCTATCACTTTCTACGTGCCGAAGAAAATGAAACAAAATGAATGAAAGCATAAACAAAACAAGATATAGTTATGCCACCATAATCATTTAATTGGACTGTATTCTATCTACGTCCATGGTCTTGGCAAAATGACCCTATCATGGCATTGTCTATTGTCATATCTAGGGCTTTCCTAATTTGCAGGGTGTTGCTTAGGGTACTATCCTAAGTTGATAACTATATGATAAGTCTACAGCTGTAAGGCACTAGTTTTGGGCAGTCTACAGGGATGACCTATGGATTTCTGACAAGAAAACTGGTGAGTGCTGTAGCTGTAGAGTTAAAGGCCTCAAAATAAATGTTCAACTTTACTAAGGCTGGTATTTTGCTCGGACCCTTAAGTGATCCTAGCATAAATCCTAATTGGATGTTCCGTTGTGCATGTGTGTTTATGCTTACGCAAGCGCGCATGTCAAGGGAAGGAAACCAAGTATCCTGGCAGATTACAACTTGTTCAGAATGAGTCTGACGTAGTCAGGTAATTTTCAGGTCAATGCCTGGAGGTCAGTCAGAATTGGTGTCGAGGGAGTCTGCCGTGGTTTTACTACCAGTCACTGTCTTCCACTATTGTAGTGGCGGTAGGTATGAAGAAGTCTACTTCATAGCTATGTTATCCACGGAGGAGCTAACCTCATGACGGAAGTACTCTAAGTATTAGACCAGTCATACGTGGTGTGATCGTGGTTCATGACTCTAATCACTTTTCTCCTGAATGGAGGGTTCTATTTATTAGTGGCGTGTGTTAACCCTTGGAAGATTGCAAGGGAGATTCCCCTCCCCGTGTTGCTTTTATCAATAGAAATTTAACTCGTGAGGTTACTAATCCTCTTACTGAGTATTGCTGGACTGACTGTGGTATTGGTACTGGTACTCAAGGGGTCCAGTTGTCCTATCGATTTTTCTGACATGTTATCCTACAGGAATACATGATTAGAGCATTTTACTAGTTGTCTTGTAGTGACTACTACACATGGCAAGGAATGATTATTGTTGCCATTTGTTTTGGAGGTGGACAAGTCCACTGGACTTCCTTTACGACCAGTGTGGTACACCTCAGTACTATCTTAGATGTGTTCTAAGATAATCCCCGTCTAGGGGCCTGTCTGCTTCTCACTGTTCTCAAAGGGGAGTTTACAACTAGATTTGATTTATGCTCTGGCGGCCTCGTACGGTGTTGTCCGTAGTCTCGACCCCCCCACTGGCCTCGATAAGGCTCATCATGGGTCTGGGCTACTATTCCCCCCCCTTTGTGTCTCGGGATCCCCCAGAGGCGCAAACGAAAAGTTCGGACCCTATGTACAAGTTGTCAGTGGCCGCGTTATTATGAGAGTCGCTGTAACCTTTCAACCAAATCTCCTGGTGTTTGTGCTTCAACACCCTCAGTGGCTGTCGAGGTCTGTCAGTCACCACCGCGTCTGCGTGTGGCAACCTCTTCAGTGCTTGGGAGCTGAGACGAGGATATCGGTCTGTGATATCGCAAAGTGTTTCACCAGTGGGAGTCATCGGGTCAGTTGCTGGACTGACGTCATTAGTGTCATTGTACGGGTTGACAGTCCTCCACAAAGAGGAAGGTGTGTCATCGGAAGCAGAGAATATTCTGCACGTCAATGTTTTTCTTGCTGAGATGGCCGCAGTGTTTGCGGAAGTGTCCGAAGGGCAAGAGAAGTTCCTCTCAACTACCGTATTGCACGACTGCAAGGAGGAGGGAAGTTGCTCATTCACAGAGACAGCTGGCTTGAAATCATGAAAAGAATTGCCAATCAGATTGGCTGATGGAATGTGTCGAGATATCGTGATATCGTAATATCTCCTTGGATCGGATTCTGCCCCAAGAGGTTTCTAAATGACTTTTTCTCAAGGGGTGCTTTTGACAGATACCCCTCGTGAATGACTGCTTTGCTGCTAGCGTTAGGGGAGGACAGTGTGGTCGGTGGAGAAGGCACAGTAGCCTGTGACCATACCTAGTTGGTTTTCCAATCCATCAATGGGAGTAACTGATCCATCAAGTCTGCTCCAAGTAGCAGGGTTACAGTTTCGAGGCTGGTAACATACACAGGTTGGACGAGCGATACGTCCTGGTAGTGTAGTTTCCTCATGACTCTCAATGTGGAAGACCGTGTTGCCAAACCGAGTCCTCTGTCCTTTGAAGAATGTCTCTGGTGGTCACTTGGATAAGTTGTAGTAACGTCCTTGTGTGGTAGATGGGATACTCTGTCTGTTCCATCCTAACCTGCGTTTGCAGCTGCGGTCGCTAACTCAACAGCTAGGAGGTATCACTTCTGTCGTGAATAAGAGTTCAAAGTTCATACCATTCGCAACCAAAGCTCATGCTGATGTTGGCATCGTTCTGTAGTTATTATCTGAACCATTCTGACATAGGACCGTCATCCTACCTCATCGCAACAGGAAGTTCTATTGTCGTCAAGGCTTTATATAGGAAGGGAGAAGAGGGCGTTTTTATAAAGTTTTATAGCCCATGTCCCTTCACAGAGGAGGGCCACTGAGTGAGTAGCCCTAACTTATGAAAACCCACATCTCACATTTTAGAAGCTAAAATCACATTACATCCCATCACAAATAATTTCATATTCAAACATTTAAATTGAACAACAATTCCATGTGAATCCGATAAACTCTACAGTGGAAAGTCTACACATCAGAGTTATGTCATCTTATCATAGATGAGAATGTCTCAGATGACAACCGAACTGAGATCATATTCATTAAGTACCACCGCATATGTTCAATTGTTCGGATTACCAGAATATAGTTCATTTCCCCCCACCTACTGATGTTCCCAGAATCTCTATGTTAACCAAGTTTTTTTAAATGTAACCTCAGCAGGTTAGAAAGGAAGAAAAAGGGGGGAAGAGGTATTTATGACTGTTATAAACCAACCCCCAGGCCAACGTCATGACACACCATTTGATTATATGAGTGATTGTCACGCCCTGACCTTAGTGAGCCGTGTTTATTCTCTATTTGGTTAGGCAGGGTGTGACTTGGGTGGGCAAATCTATGTTTCTATTTCTTTGTTGGCCTAGTATGGTTCCCAATCAGAGGCAGCTGTTTATCGTTGTCTCTGATTGGGGATCATACTTAGGCAGGCTAGATTGTGGGATCTTGTTTGTGTGTAGTTGCTTTCTGCACTGCATATACAGTGGGGCAAAAAAGTATTTAGTCAGCCAACAATTGTGCAAGTTCTCCCACTTAAAAAGATGAGAGAGGCCTGTAATTTTCATCATAGGTACACTTCAACTATGAAAAACAAAAGGAGGAGAAAAAAATACAGAAAATCCCATTGTAGGATTTTTTATGAATTTATTTGCAAATTATGGTGGAAAATAAGTATTTGGTCACCTACAAACAAGCAAGATTTATGCATCTCATAGACCTGTAACTTCTTCCTTAAGAGGCTCCTCTGTCCTCCACTCGTTACCTGTAATATTGGCACCTGTTTGAACTTGTTATCAGTATAAAAGACACCTGTCCACAACCTCAAACAGTCACACTCCAAAATCCACTATGGCCAAGACCAAAGAGCTGTCAAAGGACACCAGAAACTAAATTGTAGACCTGCACCAGGCTGGGAAGACTGAATCTGCAATAGGTAAGCAACTTGGTTTGAAGAAATCAACTGTGGGAGCAATTATTAGGAAATGGAAGACATACAAGACCACTGATAATCTCCCTCGATCTGGGGCTCCACGCAAGATCTCACCCCATGGGGTCAAAATGATCACAAGAACGGTGAGCAAAAATCCCAGAACCACACGGTGGGACCTAGTGAATGACCTGCAGAGAGCTGGGACCAAAGTAACAAAGCCTACCATCAGTAACACACTACGCCGCCAGGGACTCAAATCCTGCTGTGCCAGACGTGTCCCCCTGCTTAAGCCAGTACATGTCCAGGCCCGTCTGAAGTTTGCTAGAGAGCATTTGGATGATCCAGAAGAAGATTGGGAGAATGTCATATGGTCAGATGAAACCAAAATATAACTTTTTGGTAAAAACTCAACTCGTCGTGTTTGGAGGACAAAGAATGCTGAGTTGCATCCAAAGAACACCATACCTACTGTGAAGCATGGGGGTGGAAACATCATGCGTTGGGGCTGTTTTTCTGCAAAGGGACCAGGACGACTGATCCGTGTAAAGGAAAGAATGAATGGGGCCATGTATCGTGAGATTTTGAGTGAAAACCTCCTTCCATCAGCAAGGGCAGTGAAGATGAAACATGGCTGGGTCTTTCAGCATGACAATGATCCCAAACACACCGCCCGGGCAACGAAGGAGTGGCTTCGTAAGAAGCATTTCAAGGTCCTGGAGTGGCCTAGCCAGTCTCCAGATCTCAATCCCATAGAAAATCTTTGGAGGGAGTTGAAAGTCCGTGTTGCCCAGCAACAGCCCCAAAACATCACTGCTCTAGAGGAGATCTGCATGGAGAAATGGGCCAAAATACCAGCAACAGTGTGTGAAAACCTTGTGAAGACTTACAGAAAACGTTTGACATCTGTCATTGCCAACAAAGGGTATATAACAAAATATTGAGAAACTTTTGTTATTGACCAAATACTTATTTTCCACCATAATTTGCAAATAAATTCATTAAATATTCTACAATGTGATTTTCTGGATTTTTTTCTTTCTCATTTTGTCTGTCATAGTTGAAGTGTACCTATGATGAAAATTACAGGCCTCTCTCATCTTTTTAAGTGGGAGAACTTGCACAATGTGGCTGACTAAAGACTTTTTTGCCCCACTGTATATACAGTTGACAGTGAAAGGACGTTTCTGTTGTGCTGAGTTTTCAACTCATTTGAAGAAACAAAAATAACACATTTATTTTCCCACTGCAAACATTTCCTGGAAATTAAAATGATGGCAGTGCTATTAAAGGACAAGATTCTCCTTGGATACAGTTCAGACTAGATGTACTACATTACTCACCTTTTCCCTTTCCTGCTGTACATGTCAGAAAACATGGCTGGGCTAAAAAATAAAACATTGGTATCAGTAGCAATTGTCCTTCACATTTCCCAGTTCACCATTGGCTATAGCTTCAGGAATTGCACTGAGGATCCAACCTCAAACCACACAAAATTCATTTTCATCCGTCACCAGGCAAAGAACATTTCTGACATTGTAGGTGACCTGCCACCCTATGCCACCACAATTATAATCTCCATAAACCTGATAAAACACATACCAAACAATACCTTTGTTCACCTTCCTAACCTCAGGACACTTCAGATTGACAATATCCATCTGGAGACCATAGACAACCACGCATTCCAAAATATGAGCCAACTGAAGAGCCTAAACCTGTCAAATCTCAGCTCCTCTGTGTTTCAAGACCTCAAAAACCTTGTCAACCTGTCACTAAATAATAACTCAGTGATTAGGCTCCCTCCAGGTATTTTCTCCTCACTCTCTAATCTGGATGTCCTCACATTACGGCAGAACTAACTGAACAACTTCTCTGCGGTGGCAGAATCTGTGACTCACTTATCGAAGATGAAAACTAGACCTGTGCAATAACTATCTAACGTCCCTCCATCATTCTAACCATACAGACCTACCAGAGTCCCTCACCACCCTCTATCTCTGTAAAAACAAACTGGTCACTTTAGCATGTGAATGGGGCTTCCTCAGCCATGTACTACTGCTGGATCTCTCCTACAATGACCAGCTCCATTCAAGGGCTTTCCAAGGTCTGGACTTGCGGAAGCTAAACTACATGCGTTTGCGTTCAACCAATGTTACAGTGCCAGAGCTTTTGAATGTCAGCAATGTTACAGCTGGGAACATAGACTTCTCTGGTATGGGGTTGAAGACTGACAATCTGCTAATGGAGTTATGCAGCCTTTTGAGTACAAAGGTCAAATTTTTTAAAAGCTGAGTCTGGAAACCAATGGGATTCTGTCATTGCGGAAGAACACACTTCCCAACTGTCCACCAATCCAAGGTTTATTGGACCTTTTCTTCAACCATTTTAGGAAGGTAAGATGCCTCCAGGATCAAATCAAGAAATCCACAGCAGAGAAAAACCACCTCACCTCCCTAATGTCCTGCAACAGACAGAACCTCTCTTTCCCAAATCTGACAGATCCGAGCTACCGTTACAATCGCATACTCAATGTCAACTCTTTTGCTTTCCACCACACACCAAATGTGAAGACCCTACAACTAGCAGCTTTTGACAATCTGACCAACTTGACTTTCCTCTCCTTGGACAACTCCTGTGCCGGGGTGATAGAGCTGCAGCCGGGTGTCTTCAAAAACCTGCGGAAATTGAGCAAGCTCAGTGCAAGGAACATGGGCATCCAGTCCTTCTCAAAGGAGGTTTTCGGGAATCTGACAGAGCTGCAGATCTTGCTTCTCAACCAAAACGTAATGCAATCCTTAGATGTGAATGTGCTGGAGGCTCTACCTAAACTGCGCTACCTGGACCTGCGCAACATTCCTCTTAGTTACACCTGCCTCAACAGTGACCTGCAGAACTGGACTTTGAGTTAGTCTTACTCTAATGTCTACAGTGCCCAGAAAAAAACTCCAACAAAACATACACAACTTCAACACCAATGTTTTCTACCTGGACCTGGGAGAGTACCTTTTTGCCACCACAACCACTGTGACTTTAATGCTGACTATAATCCCGCTTAGTAGACCAGCTACTTCCCAACCTGTAGGGCAACGGAGCCTCTTCCCGGCTGTGCCTGCACCACTGTGACTTTGAGCTGGGCCGCAAACATCATGGACAACATCTTTTCCTCCGTGTACAGCAGCCGCAAGACCATCTGAGTGGTTAGTAAGCACTTCCTGTGCAGCGAGTGGTGCTCCCTGGAGATCCAGCCGGCCAGCTATAGGCTCTTCCACAAGCTCCAGGACCTGCTCCTGCTCTTCTTCCTAGAGCTCATCCCTGAAAGGCAGCTGTATGAGAAAGGTAATGTTGAAGAAGACCTACTTGCAGTGGCTGGGGTCAGACTGCACGGACCCAGTCAAGGCCCAGGATCTGTTTTGGAACCATCTGAGGAGGGTGCTGAGGAGCGGGAGCAGCAGGTTTGAAGATAGAGGGGAGGGAAGAATACTTAATTCAGCCACCGACCGATGATGCTAAGCATTACTTAATGCCTTTAGGAAAGGGTTAGAGGACACGCTTTGCCCTGTTTAATGTTGTAAAAGTACTAAAATGAGGCACACATACAAGAAAGAGGAACTGAGTATTTTGTAAATGTGCTCTCGGTACAATGATGTTCTACTTGCTTTGACCGATTGCTATAATAAACGAGTCATGATTTGTTTCCTTTTTTAATTTGCTTTCATGGCAAACAAACTTAATCATGTTGTGATCAGTACTAAATAATATTGAAATACTGTATGTACATTTTTAAAGATGTAGAGGGAAATGGAAATGGAAATTAAATTGATGAGACATACACTGACAAATCATGTTGCAAAGTTAATATAAATATTCTATAATAATTATTGTTGGTAAATACACCGACAGATGAGACCTATTACTTAATGACTTAAGGAAATGGTTAGAGGACACACTTTGCCCTGGCAGCAGCCTGATTCCAGGATATGAAACTAAGTTCAATGTAGAAAAGTACTGAAATTATGCACACCCACACACATACAAAGACAGAGAGGAACTGTATCTCTTGTAAAAGTGCCTTCATTACCATAACGTTCTACTTGCTTGAAATCCAGCATTGTTTATGCTTTGATCAATTGCAATAATAAGCAAGTCATCATTTTTTTGCTTTTTAAATTTTCTGTAATTGAAAAAAAGAACTTAATCCTGTTGTGATCAATATTTAATCATATTGTAATACTGTATGAACATTTAAAAGATGCTGAGTAAAATGGAAATGGACTTGGGAAATAAGATGATCAGACAAATCATGTTGCAAAGTTAATTTACATATTCTATAAGTATACTTCTTGTTGGTAAATATCACTTTCTCAATGAGGAATGCACAAACTAAAACAAACACATGAATGATCTATTATTAGATTTTAATATAAAACAGTGTTACTATGTACAGTATTATATTCACAGGTTTCATTTTATTCGGTCCATCTTAAATGGGGAGAATCTCAATTACATAATCGCATCCCCTCTCCTCCTCAAAACCCAGAGGAAAAGGTCAGAGGGGAGGGACCTCAGAAGAGGAGATGTGAGTATGCAATTGAGATCTTCCCATGGACAGCAGACAATCCTCTGTATAATGCATTCATTCTGATTTGTCTTTGATCATCTGTGCTAAAGAATTCTGCTTGTCAAAAATAATAATATATATATATATATACTGTGAGTTGGCCCAGTGGCCAAAAAAACCTGAGGGACACATTTGTGGATATTTTGTTCTGCCATAGTTGACTAGTCAAGTCCACTGTAGCTGTCTGTAAACAGCATACTGGATTAGTTCTGCAATGCATTTTCTCTTATAGTGCTTCTGTATGTTTTTGCATGCACATGTTTCAATTAGAAGTATTCATGCAATAAAAAATAAATTCTGCTGCTGTTACCTTTCTACAGCATAACTGTGTTTTTACTGTCCAGGCTAGAAGTAGTTTTAGAGTATGGAAAAAATATGAAAGAACATATTTCTAAATGTTTCTAAAAATGCAAACATTTCCTTTGTCTTTCTGCCCATGATATGGCCTGACAATATTCAAAAGAGAAATAAAACATCAAGTCAGTTGTAATTGTAAACAATTAGACTTGATGGTATGCATTTGGAAAACACTCAACAACATAGTATTGTGCTTATGCATGTCTCTACTACACAGAGGATCAGTACAGTCTCATCCGGGGGAAAGGCCAGCTTTCAGGGCTGGGGAAAGCAGGCA
Source organism: Oncorhynchus clarkii lewisi (assembly GCF_045791955.1). NCBI lineage: Eukaryota > Metazoa > Chordata > Actinopteri > Salmoniformes > Salmonidae > Oncorhynchus > Oncorhynchus clarkii. Next base: position 17,510,805 of record NC_092149.1, on the reverse strand, counting down.
GGGGCCTGGGGGGCAGAGGAGGGGACAGGCCACTCTCCAGCATGTGGGAGGGGGGATAGTAGGCCACGTCAGGAAGGTGGGACCTGGAGATTACAGGGTTGGTTGGGGGGGGGGCGGTTGAAGCAATAGAAAGGGTGGAGCTGATGACTGTCTAGTGGATAGTGGTTGGGAGCAGATGAGGATGAGGAAAATGGCTCCTTTCAATGTCAAATTGATCTTGCTGCTGTGGCAAGTGTCTCTGTCTTCACCCTCCTTTATAGACTTCCTTTCTCTTAGGGCCATGAGAATTTCCCGACAACATGACCTGACCAAGAAAATCCTGAACATATTTATAGCCTAAAACTGCAGCCTGGCTGAGATGTCCCTCTTCAAGGTCACTTAGTCAAGAAAAAGTCAAGGCCCTACCTGTAAGTGTTTTCATAGTGTGTGATGTCATGATTAATGTTAACCTGTTTGTTTTTACCCAGGTTTTCATGCGTGATGACGAGATAGCAGTAGTGTAAAGTACTTAGGTAAAAATACATCAATTAAAGTACTACTTAAGTAGTTTTTTGGGGTATCTGTAGTTTATTATTTATATTTTTACTTCACTACATTCCTAAAGACAATATTGTACTTTTTACTCCATACAGTGCCTTGCGAAAGTATTCGGCCCCCTTGAACTTTGCGACCTTTTGCCACATTTCAGGCTTCAAACATAAAGATATAAAACTGTATTTTTTTGTGAAGAATCAACAACAAGTGGGACACAATCATGAAGTGGAACGACATTTATTGGATATTTCAAACTTTTTTAACAAATCAAAAACTGAAAAATTGGGCGTGCAAAATTATTCAGCCCCTTTACTTTCAGTGCAGCAAACTCTCTCCAGAAGTTCAGTGAGGATCTCTGAATGATCCAATGTTGACCTAAATGACTAATGATGATAAATACAATCCACCTGTGTGTAATCAAGTCTCCGTATAAATGCACCTGCACTGTGATAGTCTCAGAGGTCCGTTAAAAGCGCAGAGAGCATCATGAAGAACAAGGAACACACCAGGCAGGTCCGAGATACTGTTGTGAAGAAGTTTAAAGCCGGATTTGGATACAAAAAGATTTCCCAAGCTTTAAACATCCCAAGGAGCACTGTGCAAGCGATAATATTGAAATGGAAGGAGTATCAGACCACTGCAAATCTGCCAAGACCTGGCCGTCCCTCTAAACTTTCAGCTCATACAAGGAGAAGATTGATCAGAGATGCAGCCAAGAGGCCCATGATCACTCTGGATGAACTGCAGAGATCTACAGCTGAGGTGGGAGACTCTGTCCATAGGACAACAATCAGTCGTATATTGCACAAATCTGGCCTTTATGGAAGAGTGGCAAGAAGAAAGCCATTTCTTAAAGATATCCATAAAAAGTGTCGTTTAAAGTTTGCCGCAAGCCACCTGGGAGACACACCAAACATGTGGAGAAGGTGCTCTGGTCAGATGAAACCAAAATTGAACTTTTTGGCAACAATGCAAAACGTTATGTTTGGCGTAAAAGCAACACAGCTGAACACACCATCCCCACTGTCAAACATGGTGGTGGCAGCATCATGGTTTGGGCCTGCTTTTCTTCAGCAGGGACAGGGAAGATGGTTAAAATTGACGGGAAGATGGATGGAGCCAAATACAGGACCATTCTGGAAGAAAACCTGATGGAGTCTGCAAAAGACCTGAGACTGGGATGGAGATTTGTCTTCCAACAAGACAATGATCCAAAACATAAAGCAAAATCTACAATGGAATGGTTCAAAAATAAACATATCCAGGTGTTAGAATGGCCAAGTCAAAGTCCAGACCTGAATCCAATCGAGAATCTGTGGAAAGAACTGAAAACGGCTGTTCACAAATGCTCTCCATCCAACCTCACTGAGCTCGAGCTGTTTTGCAAGGAGGAATGGGAAAACATTTGTCTCTAGATGTGCAAAACTGATAGAGACATACCCCAAGCGACTTACAGCTGTAATCGCAGCAAAAGGTGGCGCTACAAAGTATTAACTTAAGGAGGCTGAATAATTTTGCACGCCCACTTTTTCAGTTTTTGATTTGTTAAAAAAGTTTGAAATATCCAATAAATGTCGTTCCACTTCATGATTGTGTCCCACTTGTTGTTGATTCTTCACCAAAAAATACAGTTTTATATCTTTATGTTTGAAGCCTGAAATGTGGCAAAAGGTCGCAAAGTTCAAGGGGGCCGAATACTTTCGCAAGGCACTGTACATTTTAACCCAAAGTACCCATTACATTTTGAATGCTAAGCAGGACTGGAAAATTGTGAAATTCATGCACTTATCAAGAGAGAACATGGTCTTCCCTACTGCCTATGGTCTGGCGGACTCACTAAACGCAAATGCATCTTTTGTAAATAATGTTGGAGTGTGCTCCTGGCTATCTGTACATTTTAAAAACATGAAATTGGTGCAGTTTGCTTTGCTTAATAAGGAATTTGAAATGATTTATACTTTCCCTTCTGCTTTTGATACTGAAGTATATTTAGAACCAAATAGTTTGACTTTTACTCAAGTTCTATTTTACTGGGTGACTTTCACTTTTACTTGAGTAGCTATCTATTAAGGTATCTATACTTTTACTCAAGTACTGTATGACAACTGGATACTTCTTCCACCACTGCTGGGTAGTCATGGCCTGCCTGCCTCTGCGGAATCTGTCAGATGACCTGTTTACAGTTTACTCATATGATGTACTTTATATTGTGTTGTTTTATATCATGACTCAATTAAGTCACGTGTGTATTTGCTTCTCTGAAAATTACCTGATTACCTGAGTGAATCAAGCTTCTAACAAAGTTTATTTTGGCAATTATTTCTTTGTTAAAGTTTGCTTAAGGTTCATGGTCCTCCAGACTACCCGCCACACCCTCTTCAGCCCACTACCTCGGTGTGGTGGACACAATTAATCTAACCAACCACAAAAACAGGAATTACGTAAAAAAGAGATTTTAAAAAATAACAAAAACTTGAATTGTCATATAACTGGCGACCAAGAAGACCTTTCCTTTTTATATGAAATAAGACCCATCCCTCTTAACGCGTTATTTGGTCCTACTTATCAGGAGAATATTGAGACCTCCCACTTTCTTTTGCAATCAATCCTTCTATTGCACAACAGTGTTTCAGTTATTTTGAAATTACTCAATAAACAAATATCTGTTTTGAGTTTTAAAAATGAAAACCTTCCCCCAGCAGAATAAAGAGATTGTATATAGTGTTGCATCTGTGTATATTGTGTTGCATCTGTGTATATTGTGTTGCATCTATGTATATAGTGTTGCATCTGTGTATATAGTGTTGCATCTGTGTATATTGTGTTGCATCTGTGTATATTGTGTTGCATCTGTGTATATTGTGTTGCATCTGTGTATATAGTGTTGCATCTGTGTATATAGTGTTGCATCTGTGTATATTGTGTTGCATCTGTGTATATTGTGTTTGGCACATTGCTGACTGGAGTCCCTGGGGTTCTCTCTCCCTCGCCATGTACATAAAGAACAATAAATGGAGAACAACTTTCAATTAATCGTGTGTCATGACTCCATGTCCGTTGTCCCTTTCCTTCCTCTTTCGGTACAACCAAAGTGAGGCAGTCATTAAACAGGGATTAAGAGACAGGCTTTCATAATGTAGCAGAAAGGACATGATACAGGCATGATACAGCCACCAAAATGGAGGTAAGGCTGGACTCGAGGCTTTAAATTAAAGAGAAAAAAGGACTTGAGATATGATTTTGCTTTATTTGAATGTGATTTGTAAAATAACTCTTGAAACGTGTTTGATAACCTATTATAAAATTATGTTATGATGGATTATGATAGGTAAATGAAAGCTGTAGAATTTGCTATGGATTATGATGAGTGAAATGAAATTGAACAACTTATTTGTTAAATTAGGAAAATTGCTGCATGCAGCAGTACAAAAGTCAATGCTTTGATTTCAGTGGTTGAGGGTCTTTCTATAAACTAGGGTACAAGCTGTTTAATTAGCCTACATTTTTATATTTTCCCACATCAGGAAGAACATTTCTGAATGATAGTCAAGTGACGAGCAACTGTGGTGATAGTGCATGCAGTGTTCACAAGTTGCAGTGCCTTAGGAAAGTATACTGACCTAGACTTATTCTAAAATTGATTAAATACTTTTTTTCATCAATCTATACACAATAACCCATAATGACGAAGCAAAAACAGGTTTAGAAATGTTGGCTAATTTATTCAAAAAAAACAACATAATTTTACATTTACATAAGTATTCAGACCCTTTACTCAGTACTTTGTTGAAGCACCTTTGGCAGCAATTACAGTTTCCAGTTTAACTATAAGCTTGGCACACCTGAATTAGGTGAGTTACTCCCATTCCTCTCTGCAGATTCTCCCAAGCTCTGTCAGGTTGGATGGGGAGCGTTGCTGCACAATTATTTTCAGGTCTCTCCAGAAATGTTAGATCATGTTTAAGTCTGGCTGGGCAACTCAAGGACATTGAGACTTGTCCCGAAGCCACTCCTGCATTGTCTTTACTGTAGGTTACTTATTGCAAACTCCAAGCAGGCTGTCATGTGCCTTTTATTGAGGAGTGGCTTCCGTCTGGCCACTACCATAAAGGCCTGATTGGTGGAGTGCTGCAGAGATGGTTGTCCTTCTGGAAGGTTATCCCTTATCCACAGAGGAACTCTGGAACTCTGAGGAACAGAGGAACTCTGGGTCACATCCGGGACCAAGGCCCTTCTCCCCCAATTGCTCAGTTTTGCGGGCCGGGCAGCTCTAGGAAGAGTCTTGGTGGTTCCAAACTTCTTCCATTTAAGAATTATGGAGGCCTCTGTGTTCTTGGGGACCTTCCATAAAAATGTAAATAATATTCTGGACATACTTTCCGAAGGTACTGTATCTAGACCCCTTTACTAAAGTGTACCAACATTTTTTGGTACCCTTCCCCAGATCTGTGCCTCGACACAATCCTGTCTCGGCACTCTACGGACAATTCCTTCGACCTCGTGGCTTAGTGTTTGCTCTGACGTGTACTATCAATTGTGGGACCTTATATAGACAGGTGTGTGCCTTTCCAAATCATGTCCAATCAATAGAATTTATCACAGGTGGACTCCAATCAAGTTGTAGAAACATCTCAAGGATGATCAATGGAAACAGGATGCACCTGAGCTCAATTCAAAGTCTCATAGCAAATGGCCTGAATACTTACGTAAATAAGGTATATGTTTGTTAATTGTAATTAGAGGTTGACCGATTATGATTTTTCAACGCCGATACCGATACCGATTATTGGAGGACCAAAAAAAGCCGATAATAATAATCTGCATTTTTTTGTGTAATAATGACAATTACAACAATACTGAATTAACACTTTCCTTTTACCTTAATATAATACATCAATAAAATCAATTTAGCCTCAAATACAGTGCCTTGCGAAAGTATTCGGCCCCCTTGAACTTTGCGACCTTTTGCCACATTTCAGGCTTCAAACATAAAGATATAAAACTGTATTTTTTGGTGAAGAATAAACAACAAGTGGGACACAATCATGAAGTGGAACGACATTTATTGGATATTTCAAACTTTTTTAACAAATCAAAAACTGAAAAATTGGGCGTGCAAAATTATTCAGCCCCCTTAAGTTAATACTTAGTAGCGCCACCTTTTGCTGAGATTAGAGCTGTAAGTCGCTTGGGGTATGTCTCTATCAGTTTTGCACATCGAGAGACAAATGTTTTCCCATTCCTCCTTGCAAAACAGCTCGAGCTCAGTGAGGTTGGATGGAGAGCATTTGTGAACAGCAGTTTTCAGTTCTTTCCACAGATTCTCGATTGGATTCAGGTCTGGACTTTGACTTGGCCATTCTAACACCTGGATATGTTTATTTTTGAACCATTCCATTGTAGATTTTGCTTTATGTTTTGGATCATTGTCTTGTTGGAAGACAAATCTCCATCCCAGTCTCAGGTCTTTTGCAGACTCCATCAGGTTTTCTTCCAGAATGGTCCTGTATTTGGCTCCATCCATCTTCCCATCAATTTTAACCATCTTCCCTGTCCCTGCTGAAGAAAAGCAGGCCCAAACCATGATGCTGCCACCCCCATGTTTGACAGTGGGGATGGTGTGTTCAGCTGTGTTGCTTTTACGCCAAACATAACGTTTTGCATTGTTGCCAAAAAGTTCAATTTTGGTTTCATCTGACCAGAGCACCTTCTTCCACATGTTTGGTGTGTCTCCCAGGTGGCTTGTGGCAAACTTTAAACAACACTTTTTATGGATATCTTTAAGAAATGGCTTTCTTCTTGCCACTCTTCCATAAAGGCCAGATTTGTGCAATATACGACTGATTGTTGTCCTATGGACAGAGTCTCCCACCTCAGCTGTAGATCTCTGCAGTTCATCCAGAGTGATCATGGGCCTCTTGGCTGCATCTCTGATCAGTCTTCTCGTTGTATAAGCTGAAAGTTTAGAGGGACGGCCAGGTCTTGGTAGATTTGCAGTGGTCTGATACTCCTTCCATTTCAATATTATCGCTTGCACAGTGCTCCTTGGGATGTTTAAAGCTTGGGAAATCTTTTTGTATCCAAATCCGGCTTTAAACTTCTTCACAACAGTATCTCGGACCTGCCTGGTGTGTTCCTTGTTCTTCATGATGCTCTCTGCCCTCAAAGCATCGCTACCCATCGCTCCACAAAAGCCGCGGCCCTTGCAGAGCAAGGGGAACAACTACTCCCAAGTCTCAGAGCGAGTGACGTCACCGATTGAAACGCTATTAGCGCGCACCCCGCTAACTAGCTAGCCATTTCACATCGGTTACACCAACCTAATCTCGGGAGTTGATAGGCTTGAAGTCATAAACAGCTCAAAGCTTGAAGCACAGCGAAGAGCTGCTGGCAAATGCACTAAAGTTCTGTTTGAATAAATGCTTACAAGCCTGCTGCTGCCTACCACCGCTCAGTCAGACTGCTCTATCAAATATCAAATCATAGACTTAATTATAACATAATAACACACAGAAATACGAGCCTTTGGTCATTGATATGGTCGAATCCGGAAACTATCATTTCGAAAACAAAACGTTTATTCTTTCAGTGAAATACGGAACCGTTCCGTATTTTATCTAACGGGTGGCATCCCTAAGTCTAAATATTGCTGTTACATTGTACAACCTTCAATGTTATGTCATAATTATGTACAATTCTGGCAAATTAATTACGGTCTTTGTTAGGAAGAAATGGACTTCACACAGTTCGCAACGAGCCAACCGGCCCAAACTGCTGCATATACCTTGACTGCTTGCACGGAACGCAAGAGAAGTGACACAATTTCCCTAATTATAAGAAATTCATGTTAGCAGGCAATATTAACTAAATATGCAGGTTAAAAAATATATACTTGTGTACTGATTTTAAAGAAAGGCATTGATGTTTATAGTTAGGTTTGGTGCAACGGCAGTGCTAAATCATCACCCATTTGGCGAAGTAGGCTGTGATTCGATGAGAAATGAACAGGCACCGCATCGATTATATGCAACGCAAGACACGCTAGATAAACTAGTAATATCATCAACCATGTGTAGTTAATTAACTAGTGATTATGTTAAGATTGATTGTTTTTTATAAGTTAAATGCTAGCTAGCAACTTACCTTGGCTTCTTGCTGCCCTCGCGTAACAGGTAGTCAGCCTGCCACGCAGGCTCCTCGTGGAGTGCAATGTAAGGCAGGTGGTTAGAGCTTTGGACTAGTAACCGGAAGGTTGCAAAAACGAATCCCCGAGCTGACAAGGTAAAAATCTGTCGTTCTGCCCCTGAACAAGGCAGTTAACCCACCGTTCCTAGGCCGTCAGTGAAAATAAGAATGTGTTCTTAACTGACTCGCCAAGTTAAATAAAGGTGTAAAAAAAAAAACTATTATTATTATTAAAAAAATTTAATTGGCCAAATCGGTGTCCAAAAAAACCGATTTACGATTTTTATGAAAACTTGAAATCCACATTGGATCTAATATTCCTAGCGAATTGATGTTGATCACCTGTTGTTGCCTCCTTGATTTACAGCAGGGTCGCCATGCTCATTGTGTAGTACAGACTATAATATAGAAACAACAAGTGTTGGTCCCAACATACGCACCAAAAACATTTCTCAAATTGTGTGCACAAATTTGTTTACATCCCTGTTAGTGAGCATTTCTCCTCTGCCAAGATAATCCATCTACCTGACAGGTATGGCATATCAAGAAGCTGATTAAACAGCATAATCATTATACAAGTGCACCTTGTGCGGGGACAATAAAAAGCCACTTTCAAATGTGCAGTTTTGTCACACAACGGCACAGATGTCTCTAGTTGGATGGAGTGTGCAATTGGAGTATTTCTGTCTGTAATAAAGCCCTTTTGTGGAGAGTCAGGATTTCACATGACTGGGCAGGGGTGCAGCAATGGGTGGGCATTGGCCCACCCACTAGGGAGCCAAGTCCACCCATGGCTGCACCCCTGCCCAGGGGCCCCACTATTTATTTAAATGGATTGATTAGATTCCAATATTAAACATGGACCCCCTATTTATAGAAAAACGCTTGAGCAGCATTCATATGATCCATTTATTTATCTGGATTGGGGTAAATTCCAATTTAATTTAGTGACATTCAGCATATGAACTGAAACTATTCATACTTTCAAGAATGCAAGTATAAAAATTGCAATACATTTTAGATAAATTCTCATTTAAATTATGTCATTGGAATTTCAAATTGCTTCCCGATTTGACTGAAGGGAAATCTTTTTAAGCAGTCTGGTGTAGTGGTTAGCACCCAAGACTCTGGGCCACATATACGCCTGGCGATGTGGGTACAATTCCCTCTTAACCCGTCCTCTCTGTATCTGTCTCCTTCCACATTTTCGACTATCACTGTTCATGAAAAAATGAAATACCAAAAACATATTAAAAAACAAAACTGAACTTTGTCCAACTGGGCAAATTTTAAATTTGTCAAATTTGATTGGACTTAAAAGACCCCATTGGGAGATGTTTGAGTTGAGGTTGAGGTGTATCATGATATGGTGAAGGAAAGTACCTAATGGAAAAGAGGAACCTGAAAGCCACAAGAACTGAGACTTTTGTTTTCCAATGAAGTCACTGAGAAATGTATTGTAAAGTTGCTCAAATGTGTTTTTCCCTTCTCCCATTTAGCTGGCTTTCTTATCAGCATTCTCAACCATGGAGAATAAAGGAGTATAATTCAGGATGATTATCACAGCCATACAACTCTTTTGAAGAAAGAAAATCATCCGCTTTATTTTCCCAATGCATGCATTTCCTGGAACTTAAAATGAATGTACTGTGATTTTAAAGGACAGGATTCTCCTTGGAAAGATTTCAGAACCATTGGACAGGATGTAGAACATTACTCACCTTATTCCTCTACTGCTGCACTCGTCAGACAATATGGCCGGGTTAAAATATAAAATATTAGTATCAGTAGCAATTGTCCTTCACATTGCCCAGTTCACCGTTGGCTATAGCTTCAGGAATTGCACTGAGGACCCAAACTCAAACCACACAACATTCCTTTGTATACGTCACCAGGCAAAGAACATATCTGCCATTATAGGTGACCTGCCACCCTATGCCACCACAATTATAATCTCCATAAACCTGATAAAACACATACCTGACAATAGCTTTGTTCACCTTCCTAACCTCAGGACACTTCAGATTGACAATAACCATCTGGAGACCATAGACAACCAGGCATTCCAAAATATGAGCCAACTGAAGAGCCTAAACCTGTCCTTGAACAAAATATCAAATCTCAGCTCCTCTGTGTTTCAAGACCTCAAAAACCTTGTCAACCTGTCACTAAATAATAACTCAGTGATTAGGCTCCCTCCAGGTATTTTCTCCTCACTCTCCAATCTGGATGTCCTCACATTACGGCAGAACTACCTGAACAACTTCTCTGCGGTGGCAGAATCTGTGACTCACTTATCGAAGCTGACGAAACTAGACCTGTGCAATAACTATCTAACGTCCCTCCATCATTCTAACCATACAGACCTACCAGAGTCCCTCACCACCCTCTATCTCTGTAAAAACAAACTGGTCACTTTAGCATGTGAGTGGGGATTCCTCAGCCATGTACTACTGCTGGATCTATCCTACAATGACCAGCTCCCTTCAAGGGCTTTCCAAGGTCTGGACTTGCGGAAGCTAAACTACATGCGTTTGCGTTCAACCAATGTTACAGTGCCAGAACTTTTGAATGTCAGCAATGTTAGAGGTGGAAACATAGACTTCTCTGGTATGGGGTTGAAGACTGACAATCTGCTCATGGAGTTATGCAGCCTTTTGAGTACAAAGGTCAAATTTGTTAAAAAGCTGAGTCTGGGAAGCAATGGGATTCTGTCATTGCGAAAGAACACACTTTCAAACTGTCCACCAATCCGAGGTTTATTGGACCTTTCCTTTAACCAGTTGAAGAAGGTAAGATGCCTCCACTTTCTCAAAGGACAGGATCAAATCAAGAAATTCACAGCAGAGAAAAACCACCTCACCTCCCTAATGTCCTGCAACAGACAGAACCTCTCTTTCCCAAATCTGACAGATCTGAGCTACCGTTACAATCGCATACTCAAAGTCAACTCTTTTGCTTTCCACCACACACCAAATGTGAAGACCCTACAACTCAACATAAACATAATCGCCTATCTTGACCATAAGGCTTTCAGTGGGCTGACTAATCTTGTCACACTGCGTCTGGACAATAACCTCCTGACCGATCTGTACCAGGATAGCTTTGAAGATCTGCATAGCCTGGAAATACTTAACCTACGTAACAATCAGATAGCTGTTCTTTTCAACAAGACTTTCCATTCACTCAAACACCTGCACATTTTGGATCTTGGAGGGAACAAAATCACTCATTTTGAAGAGTCAGCCTTTGTGGGGCTCGATAACCTGGCCAATTTTTACCTTGATGGAAACAATCTCAAACAGATTGACAGCTCCAAGTTTAAACCATTCCATGCTACTCTTGAAGTTCTTGATCTACATGGGAATCAGGTTAGCTTCTCTTCTAAACGTACCAACTCTCCTTTCGTGAATCTAACAAAACTTCGCAACCTCAAACTAGATGCGCAGATGCCCCACGGCCTCAACATGCTGCCTTATGCCTTTTTCCGTGGTCTCAACTCCCTCCAATCGCTCTACCTTACCGACAATCACATCTTCAGCTTCGCAGCAGACACTTTTGACGATCTGACCAACTTGACTTTCCTCTCCTTGGACAACTCCTGTGCCGGGGTGATGCAGCTGCAGCCGGGTGTCTTCAAAAACCTGCGGAAATTGAGCAAGCTCAGTGCAAGGAACATGGGCATCCAGTCCTTCTCAAAGGAGGTTTTTGGGAATCTGACAGAGCTGCAAATCTTGCTTCTCAACCAAAACGTAATGCAATCCTTAGATGTGAATGTGCTGGAGGCTCTACCTAAATTGCGCTACCTGGACCTGCGCAACATTCCTCTTAGTTGCACCTGCCTCAACAGTGACCTGCAGAACTGGACTTTGACTAACCAGAGAGTCCAGTTAGTCTTACTATACAGTCTACAGTGCCAAGATAAAAAACTCCAAAAAAGCTTCTACAACTTCGACACCAATGTTTGCTACCTGGACCTGGGAGAGTACCTTTTTGCCACCACAACCACTGTGATTTTACTGCTGACTATAATCCCACTTCTCTACACCAAGCTGTATTGGAAACTGAAGTATAGCTATTATGTGTTCCGCTCCTGGTTCGGCCAACACTGGCGCAGGCTGAGGGAGAAAGAGGAGCACAGCAAATACGATGCTTTCATCTCCTATAACTCGGCGGACGAGCCCTGGGTACTTGACCAGCTACTTCCAAACCTGGAGGGCAACGGAGCCTCTTTCAGGCTGTGCCTGCACCACCGTGACTTTGAGCTGGGTCGCAACATCGTGGACAACATCGTCTCCGCCGTGTACAGCAGCCGCAAGACCATCTGCGTGGTTAGTAGGCACTTCCTGTGCAGCGAGTGGTGTTCCCTGGAGATCCAGCTGGCCAGCTACAGGCTCTTCCATGAGCTCCGGGATGTGCTCCTGCTCATCTTCCTGGAACCCATCCCTGAAAGGCAGCTCTCAGCTTACCACCGTATGAGAAAGGTCATGTTGAAGAAGACCTACCTGCAGTGGCCGGGGTCAGACTGCACAGACCCGGTCAAGGCTCAGGAACTGTTTTGGAACCATCTGAGGAGGGCGCTGAGGAGTGGGAGCAGCAGGTTTGAAGAGGAGGATGAGGGGAGGGAGGAATACTTCAATCAGCCACCGACGGATGATGATAACTATTACTTAATGCCTTAAGGAAATGGTAATAGGACACATTTTGCCCTAGCAGCAGTCTGATTCCTGGATATGAAACAAAGGTCAATGTAGTAAAAGTACAGAAATTATGCACACAGAGACACATACAAAGACAGAGAGAGGAACTGAATCTCTTGTAAATGTGCCCTCTGTGCCATGATTTCTACTTGCTTGAAATCCAGCATCGTCTATGCTTTGATTTAGTGCTTTAATAACCTTAATTCATTTGGGGGGGGCGGGGGTTTTGTAACTTGCTCATGGAAAAAAAGAACATTTTTTAATCTTGTTCTGTACTAAATAATATTGTGATACTGTTTGTACATTTAAAAGATGAAATGGCAATGGAAATATGATCAGACATACCCTGACAAATCATGTTGCAAAGTTAAAGAATATTAAAATTAAGTATACATCTTGTTGGTAAATATCACTGTCTCAAATCAGCAAGACACCGACAGATGAGACCTATTACTTAAGGAAAGGGTTAGAGGACACGCGTTGCCCTGGCAGAAGCCTGTTTTTCCAAGACATTAAACAAAGTTCAATGTAGTAAAAGTACTGCAATTATGCACACCCACACACATAGAAACAGAGAGAGGAACTGAATCTCTTGTAAAAGTGCCCTCCGTGCCATGACTCTGTCCAGTACCCTCTGTATATAGCCTCGCTATTGTTATTTTACTGCTGCTCTTTAATTATTTGTTACTTTTATTTTAAATGTTTTACTTATCACTTATTTTTTTCTTAAAACTGCATTGTTGGTTAAGGGCTTGTAAATAAACATTTCACTGTAAGGTTAGAGGACACACTTCGCCCTGGCAGCAGCCTGTTTCCAGGACATTAAACAAAGTTCGATGTAGTAAAAGTACTGAAATTATGCACACCTGTTGTATTCGGCGCATGTGACAAATAACATTTTATTTTATGTTCTACTTTCTTGAAATCCAGCATTGTTTATGCTTTGATTGACTGCTATAAGCTAAAGCCATCATTTGTTTTCTTTTGTAATTTGCTCTAATGGAAAAAATGAACTTAATCCTGTTGTGATCAGTACATAATAATATTGTAATACTGTATGTACATTTAAAAGATGCAAAATGGAAATGGTAAATAAGATGAGACGTTCCTTGACAAATCATGTTGCAAAGTGAATTTAAATATTTTATAAGTATACTTCTTGTTGTAAAATATCACTGTCTCAATCAGTAGTACACAAACTAAAACAAGTAAATGAATGATCTATTATTAGATTTTAATATAAGATACAGTGTGTACAGTATTTTACTTACAGGTTCATTTTATTCAGTCCATCTTACAGGGGGAGAATTGTATACCCCTCATGTCCTCGCTCCTTCTCAAAACCAATTGGAGAAAAAGGTCAGAGGGGAGTGACCTCTGGCTTTCTCATCCAATGGGTTTTGAGAAGGAGACAAGGCGAGGAATATGCAATTGGGATCTACCCATGGACAGCAGACAATCCTCTGCAGAATGCATTCATGCTAATTCATGTCTTTTATAATCTGTGCTAAAGCATTCTGCTTGTCAAAAATAATAAAGTATACTTTAAGTAGGCCCACTGGCCACAAAAAAAACACAAGGGCCAGATTCTTGGATATTTTGTACTGCCATAGTTGACTTGTTCACTGTAGCTGTCTGTAAACAGCATACTGGATTAGTTCTGCAATGCATTTTCTCTTATAGTGCTTCTGTATGTTTTTGCATGCACATGTTTCAATTAGAAGTATTCATGCAATAAAAAATAAATTCTGCTGCTGTTACCTTTCTACAGCATAACTGTGTTTTTACTGTCCAGGCTGTAAGTCGTTTTAGAGTATGTGAAATGTATGTTAGAACATATTTGTAAAATAACGTTTTCTCACACATTTAACTTACATTTGTAAATATACAAACAACATTTCCTGGATGGCACTTTGTCTTTCTGCCCATCATATGATGGTATTCAATAACAATAAATAAATAAATCAAGTCAGTTGTAATTGTAAACAATTAGACTTGATGGTATGCATTTGGAAAATACTCAACAACATAGCATTGTGCTTATGCATGTCTCTACTACATAGAGGATCAGTACAGTCTCATCCGGGGGAAAGACCAGCGTTCAGGGCTGGGGAAAGCAGGTAGGGACCCATGTGGCAGAAGAGGAGACAGGCCACTCTCCAGCATGTTGGAGGGGGGATAGTAGGCCATGTCAGGAAGGTGGGACCTGGAGATTACAGGGCTGGTTGGGGGGCGGCGGTTGAAGCGATAGAAAGGGTGGAGCTGATGACTGTCTAGTGGATAGTGGGTAGGAGCAAAAAAGGATGAGGAAGAACCACCAAAATGGCTTCTTTCAATGTCGTATGGATCTTGTTGCTGTGGCAAGTGTCTGTCTCTGTGTCCCTCTGTTGGCCCTGTGGGATACTGCAGGAAACACTGCATACTCTCATGATAGAAAGGCCCACTGCTCTTCTCTCTCACTGTTTCTGTCTGGTTTAGAAAACTCAAATCTGGGTCATACCTCCAGTTCTCAAAGTGATCCACCCTGGTTGACTCTCTCTTGCTTCCCCTGTCGAATACGTCATCCCAGGGCTGAGGCAGACCAGATTGAGCTGCCCAAGGTGAGGAAGGAGGGGGGGCAAAGACATGGTGGCGAGAGGGGGAACCAGAGGGCTGGAGGTCCATGAGGAAGTGCGAGGAGGAAGAGGGCCTAAGTAGTTCTCCGATCAGTTCCCCAACCTGCTCCACACTGGGGTTGGGGTTCCATGCAGCAGCCTAAAGAGAAGCAAGTGTGGCAGCAATTGGTTTGTTATCATACAGTATTTCTAAGTATTGCAAAGAAGACTGTCATTTAGAACATTCTGTGACAATTTCACTAACAAAATGTACTGTAGCATTATAGTAGCACGTTCTATTGCAAATTTGTTTAGGAAATCCTATCACAATAAACCTACAATTACCAATTATATATATAAGATGTAAATTCACCATTTTTATTTACTATTAAGCTATATGGCTGAAGATGACTGATAGTTCAATGTCTTATGCTCGTACCGTGTCCAGGCTGTTCTGCGACCCAATGAGGGGCTGAGGAGGGGTCATTCTGTTGGGGCATAGCTGCTTCCTCCTCCTCTTGTTGGGGGCTGACCTCTGGGCGTCTAGGCACGGATGCTCCACCATGCTCTCTCCAAAACCACTGTCCAATGGAGCTGTGATAGTTGAAAAATCATTCAACTAAACTACACCACTGAAGATATTTTCAAAGTCCCCACTGTGGTGTACAATACTATCGATATCCAAATGCAGTTAGGCTACAATAAAACATTTGACAAATAATACAGATAGGCCACAATTTCAATCAATATGATCTGATTAGTTACAGTATGATTATATGATCAAGAGTACAGAGGATTCCATTTCTTATTGCGGTCCTCAACCCAACACTCACAACCGCAAGCACATTATATACCATACCTGCAGGCCAGCCTCCATATGCACCTACGCCTTCCAGGATTGTGCTCTGCCCCAGGCCGGCCCTGGTTGTGGTGGGTCCTGTACCGAAGCTGAGACGTCGCTGCACGTTGAGTAGGTTCTCCTGCAGCTGGAGCCCGTGCCTCTCCCGTAGGGCCTGCAGCAGCACCTCCCTACTTTCCGCCACAAGGTGTCTCCTGCGGAGTAGTGGCAGCTGCAGAGACCTGCACAGACGCGCAGCTACCACACTGACAGGGTTGGTGACAGTTTGCTGCATCTGATTGTCTGAGCTCTCACTGCGTCCACCTCTTGCTGAGAAGGAGGATATTGTGATGTTTGGACTGGGCCTGAATGGCTGTGTGTGTGGGAGAATAGGTCCATGGTTTTTGGGGGTCTGCTCCATGGTAAGGACAACAGGCTTAACCTCAGCCCTTGTGTCAGGTGGTCTCTCATTTTCATTCTTTCCACTGGGTGACAACAGTGTTTCACAGACTACAGGCCTGGGCCCCTTGCTCTTGTTTCGAACCACACGCGAGGGACTCTCTGTGGATGATAGGGTAACTACGCCGCCCTCTGATGATGTCAGACCGCTATGATGTGTCTGTCCTGGTGTGATACCAGACTCCTGGCTGTTAGAGTGACTGGCTACATTCTTCTCCAGACAAACCTGAATAGATGTGAATTTTCTTCTGAAATCCTCTTGTGTATCCCCATGAGAACACTTAAAAAGTCTGCTTTCTGAATTAGACCTATACTCATAACACTTGTTGGCCTTACTCTTTGCTACTACTCTTTCTACTCTCCCTTTATCTGGATCCTCCTCAACATTGTCAGGAACAGCAACTTCACCCACATCTGAATCAGGCCCAGGAGAGGAGAAAGGAAGGGAAGATGAGGGTGGAAGGGGAGGAAGAGTAGCAGTAGTTTTGCCTCGCTCCCCGCGCTGCCCAAGCTTCTCCAACTTCCTCTGCTCACTCAGCAGGCGCTCGATGTCGATGGACTTCACCTCATGGTTGAACAGGCCATGGTGGCCGATGAGACGGTTGTTCGTGATGATGCTGGGCTCTTGCCCTGCGGGGAAAACGCGGGCTAATGGGGCATCTCTCCGTGGAGGAAGGCGAGAGCAGCTTTGGCAGCAACCATGACAGTGGTCCTTCTCTTTGCTGCTTTGGTGCTGGTGGGATCTGCTATTTGATCCTCCTCTGCTTACCTGTCTCCTCTCCTTGCGTGTTTTTAGTCGTTTAGTCTTGTTCGTCTGGCTGTTTTGTGCTTCTGTGTTCTTGGTATGGCTTGAAGAGCAGCAGTGTGGAGTGGATCTGTTGGTTGGGCTACAGGTTTTATCTGTAGACTTGAAGTGCTTGCTAAAAACATGCAGGACATTCTGCTTCTCTGTTAAGGCTCTGCCATGTAGATGGCTCATCATGAGGTGGAATGCTAGGTGCACAGAAAATACTGAATAATTCAAAAAAAAGATGGCTGTTGGGTCACATGCAGAAGTATTATTTGAAACAGAACACTTTTGATCATTAACACAAATGAATGAAACCTGGAACATTAGCTAACGTTGTCAGAAAAATAACTTCATCTAGCAAACCTAATAGCTAGATATGGCCAACATTATCAAGCTAGCAAGACAAAACAGTTCACAATAACAAAAAGTATTCAATCAGCACACATTAACAAAATAATGTTGTTGATTAGCTAGCGAGCTTACGTTAGCTAACGTTAGTAAACAAACGGCAGTCACTCACCAGCAATTTTTTCTGGACAAATTAGGCACAGGTGCAGGAAATCAAGGCGAAATTTAAAAAAGAATAGAAAGATACCCCGATACAGTGTTGCATGTACCAGTGATATTATGTAACATAAACTAGCAAGATACAGAAAACGTGCAATCTACAATATCGCAAACTATCCAAAAATGGAAGTTGGGGTAAACACATTCTAGTTTTGAAAATGTTTGGTTGCCCAGCAACGTCCCGGACTAGCCACCAACATCACATTGAAAATGTGATGTGCTAATCAATGTAGCTGCGCGTGTTCGTGTAGGGTATATTCAACAATATCACCAAACTGAGTAAAACAGCACATTTAATTTGCCTAATTTCCTCATGTGGCACATGCAGTTTTTTAGCTGGCTGGTGCGAACTAACTAAATACAGAGTAACGTAAACTTTCAATTTACGTCACTTTCAGTGAAACAACCATCGACGTTTGTGAAATTGGCGAGACGTAAATCGAACATGATTTGATTAATGACATGACGCGGGAGAGTTCGGCGATAATCGCAGTCTTTTGTAAAGTTATATGTTTGAATGAAGAAGTTGAGAAGCTCTCATGGTCTGTCAGTTAGTTGGTCCCGTGTACCTCAGTTGGTAGCGCATGGCGCTTACAACGCCAAAGTTGTTGGTTCGATTCCCGGGGGGGAAGAAGTATGAACATGTAAGCACTATTGCTCAGAATAATAACGTCCGCTAAATGACGCAAATGTAAAATTTGCTCTACGGCGGCGCGCCTTTCCCTAGTGAACAAACACCGGACGATTCCAAAACTAGAAATGAGGAGGTAGGCTACAGTTTATCCGCAACCATAATTCCCTTTGGCAGTCACTTTGATTGCCATATTTTAGTGAAAATACGTGTTTTTATGAAAGTATTCATATACAGTACTAATTGTATGCGCTTACATATCACTAGACTGGAAAAAACAACAATATTTTACTGAAGTAGCTCACCTATGCGTGGTCAATGGTACATTCTATAGTGACTTGAAATTTTACTTTCAGGAACTATCAGGCAGCCCGAACCTCAATTACGGTATTGTAAAACAGTAATACCTGTTAGCTATTCAGCAACCACACCTATTAATATGAAAAAGTCTGTACGTTGATGCACCACATTGCCAATGCATCATTGGTTCGTAGCACTTTATGCTAACCTTATGATTAGCTAGCTAGCTACTGTATAGCTAGCTGACTATTCCTGTAGCCTGGCTTGACATATGACTAACGAATCCTCGTGTTTTTGGTGTATTTGTGCTAAAGTATTAGTTACTGCAATCGTTATTATTATTATTAGGCCCCATAATATGTGCCAGTGCACGTCCATTTGTGAATAGGGTTACACATTTCACTTGGAATTGTTTTGCACTACTCTACTGTAGTGACCCAGCTAGCTACCCGTGGTTAGTTGCTTTTTGATTCACACACAGTAAGCATCCAACCATCTGCTCTAATCTACCAAGCCTTGATTTTCACTTTGTTTCTTTCTGACACTAGACAGACAAAGTGATGAGCTCAGGAGACTCCAACCCCGCCGCCACACCCACTCCTTGTGTGGACATCCAGGGAGATGGCAGATGGATGTCTTTGGTGTGTATCCTGCTGCCATTTCAGAATCCCAGTAACCTATATTGTCAATTTCCTCTGGGGTCCTGATTCAGAGGGGTTGGGTTAAATGCGGAAGACACATTTCGGTTGAATGCATTCAGTTGTGCAACTGACTAGGTATCCCCTTTCCTCTCTCCTTCTGCCTACAGCATAACCACTTTGTGTCTAACAGCAAGGACAAGGAACCTGATGTCCTGTTTGTAGGAGACTCTCTTGTCCAGCTCTTGCACCAGTTTGAGGTAATCTCTCTATCCTGACAGCTGTAATGGGACTGCAAACATTGGTATAATTTGTTGGTTGGAACTTTAGCTAACATAATTTGCCACATTTGAATATTTTCTGATTACAAGTCTTGTTATTTCAGAAGAAGACATGTTAGCTGCTAGGTTATGCTAGTTGACATGCTGGTATTGTGTTCATTTGTTTTTGTCAGGTGTGGCGAGAGCTGTTCTCCCCTCTCCACGCTCTCAACTTTGGGGTGGGTGGTGACGAAACACAGCACGTCTTGTGGAGATTGAGCAATGGAGAGTTGGCCCACATCAGCCCAAAGGTATGTATATACACAGACAACACGTTAGTACATTACATTAGAGTTGATCATACACTCCTCATTGTTCAGATATAAACCCTAATGGCTGCACAGATCCATGGTCTCAAGCCTGTTCCCAGGCCAAAAAGCACTTTCAGTATCAATCATTGAAAATGCTTTTAAATGAAGTGGTATGAATGAAACTGCCCACCAAGTTGATGTTTGTGCCTGTGCCTCTACCAGGTTGTGGTGCTGTGGGTGGGCACCCATAATCACGGTCACACTGCAGAACAGATCTGTGGAGGCATTATGGCCATAGTCCAACTCATCAAGGACAAGCTGCCGAAGGCTTACACTCTCGTACTGGTGGGTTTTTCTTCCTATTTTCTACCACGTGACTTCAAACATTTCCCATTACAACGGTTTATCATTTTCCTGTATGTGATTCACTGTTACTAAGTACTGATGTTCCTTCCTTTGACCTGTTCAACTGCCAGAATCAAATGTCTGCTAGTGTTGAATGTTATGGTTAAAGTTTGCTGAAAGACTTCGCAGAGGACACACTGATAATGTATCTGTGACAGTGTGATTCTGTAGCAGCTGATGTTGTGACTTCCTACAAGCCTCTCGGGCTGGTGTTTACTCAACACTCGGTGCTGCGGGATTATAGAAGTACCCTCTCAGACAAGCCCGTTAGACATTTCTCTTGGCTTCTGTTCTGGAGATGTTCTCCCTGAATTCTTGTAATAAACTGAAATTATTTAAATTCATGTGATTGACTGCGCTCCCATTTGTTCACTTGGAAAATCCCCTTTACAACCATTGACCTTTATGATAACCCAAACCTAAATTATGAACTGCATGCTTTATGGACTCCATTATCATTGCTAACTATATTGGCACGTTTGTCCTTTCCAGCATGGCAACAATGTGACTATCATGCACAGGAGGTTGGTGGGACCTTAATTGGGGAGAATGGGCTTGTGGTAATGGCTGAAGTATTCCACTGATTCAGCTATCACACACATGGTTTTCAGGTGTTTGATGCCATTCCATTTGCTCCATTCCGAACGTTATTATGAACCGTTCTCCCCTCAGCAGCCTCCTGTGCTATCATGTATGTTTCCAACCACAGGGAGTGCTGCCCAGGGGTAAGATGCCCAACCCCCTGCGGGAGAGGAACGCCCAGGTCAACAAGCTGGTCAAGGATGCAGTGTCCTCTCTCCCCCACGCCTCCCTCCTCAATGTTGACCCCGGCTTTGTGCACTCGGACGGCAGCATCTCCCACCAGGACCTGTATGACTTCCTCCACCTCACCCCTCAGGGCTACCAGGCTGTGTGCCAGCCGCTACACGCCCACCTCAAGGGCCTGCTGGAGAAACAGGCTGAAAACTGAATACCAGCTGATGGAGAACTGATGGCCAATGACCCAATCACTACATCAGAGGTAAAATCCCTGGTCCTGGAGAGCCACAAGAGTACAGGCTTTTAGCACATTCACTGCTTTTAGAACACTTTTTAGTATTTAAGTATAGACTTTTGTTCCAACCCATGATTCAAATAATGATCTAGTCCTTGATTAGTTGAATCACGTTGAATGTTTTGAATGCTGGGCTGGAAGAAAAGCCTGAACTTAAAAGGCTTTCCAGAACCAGGGTTGGTAACCACTGCACAACTCTATTCTATGGGACCGTACTGTAACTTACCACCAAAATGGCTGCGTAGAGGACCGCTAAACACTAATAGGATCAAATATCTGTGTTAGTAGTCAGATTTGACCACTTATCACCAATTGAGATGTGATTGAGCGGATTTAAGAGATTGTCCTTTCTTTAGTTTCATTCTGTATTATGGATATCATGCACCAATATGTTAGGATCTGTCTTTCCTGGCTGATAGATACTTCATAAGAGCTTCCCCACAGAAAGGTTAGGAGAATCAGAAAACCTACCATACTAAAGGTTTGTTTTGTTTCCTCTCAAAATATCAACATTTCCTGTCTTTTTCTCCTCACTTTGAAAACATCTACAGTCCTATTGATCTGATTGGTTACTGATCTGATTGGTTACTAATAATATCATTTAAAATCCCTCAAATTGTGTCCCATATGTGTTTAGACACGGCGGCCATTTACGGTGACGATGCAAGAAGGCATCACTTGGCCAGTTGGCTCCACTGTTAAAGCATTACTTGTTTCCGGTATCTGTTTGCCACCGTTGCTTTTTGTTACTTGTGAAGATTTAGGCTGAATATGTCTTATTTTGGCTGTAGAAATATGGAGAATGAAGGGGAATGGTATGGTGTATTTGGAGTGAATGATGAGGGCATTTCAAAGTAGCGCTGAGACTGGTGGGTATTTGGCTTGGATATGACATGATACTGAGTCAGTGTGTATGGATGTGTTGTAGCTAGCTTATACTTGTCTTGCACTCTTTATTCAAAGGCAGTCACCTCACGAGACCCAAGACTCCCTATAAAGGCTGCATAGACTGTTTGTATATACTGCAAATGTAGTCCTAACTGCCTCTATCTTGAATGTTGATTGTGGAAAAACTGAATATGTGATGTCAAAATGCAATGCATTAAAACCAATGAAAGCTTACAGTATGCACGGACATTGGTTCTTTGTTTGCAGCTTCCAACCACTGATGTGTGTCTGCATGACGGCTCTGCAAAGAAAAGTTTTTAAACCAAAATAACAACCTTTAGCTGTATCTTGTCAAAATATCCAGTGTGTGTTCCAGAGTGTGTTTGATTGCTTAATGTACTCAAAACAATGAGTGCAGCGAAAGTTCACATGGAACACAACAATGGAGAGATGTATTGTATTGGGATGACCAAACAGTTTTATACCGGCATGTGATGATGTGAGCACATCCAAGATACTGTACCTGCATGTGTTGAGTTATGCCTGAGCAGAGAACCACAAGAGAGCTGTCTAGTGACACACAGCACTGTGATGAGACGTTGGACCTGCTCCTTCGTATGGTTGTTGGCAGTGTCAGTTGTCGAGAAGTATTTGTTTACTACTTCCACCTTACAGCTTCTAACATGCTGAAAATGGAAGCTCAAGAGACCAAGTGTAAATATCTGTTTTTAAGTTGGTCTTCAGAGATACCATCGACATGGGGATGAATGATCCAGCCAATCCAGCGTAGCGGTGTGGAGCCCAATACCATGACTGATTAATGGAATCCAGCAAGCACCAAACCGTTATGCCGTGAAAGAATGTTCATGTCCTGTGATAGTCAATGTGAGATTTGACTCTGTGCAAACAGAACTTCTCTAACCCTTTCACATAAATTGTCATTTAGTTTGCTCTAATCGCTTGAATGATGATCTGGGCAGCATATTGACCTATCAGATCAATGACGTTTTTAATTCCTCATTGTTTTGCTAAAGGAATATTTGATCATTGTCTTGTTTGCCAAGGAAACACAATCACAGTGTCTGGCTGACAGTTTCAAGCGGCCTTCAAGTCTTCAGGTGAACATTCTATTTAATTAACGTTATTTGTTAGTTTGCTCTGAAAGAAAGTATATTTATTGAACATTAGCCATGAAGGCAGAAGAGTGTTTTTCCGTAGACATCCACCTGTCAGGCTGACATCACTCATCAGTAACACTATGAGGTGTTGTTTTGGCCAACGTCCACTCTTTCCAAAATGCTTGGCGTATATAACACAAGGCAGGTGTAGGTAGGGGCACACGCTTCATACAACATGGCCCATTTTATCTCAGATTGAGACACACGTCTATATAAAGGGCTGAAGTAACTGCGGAGGTTAGTTGTTCATTCAGTCATAGCTGTAGAGATCATATTGCACATTCACAAGGATATTGTGGCCAGAGGAATGGGAATAAAGATGCTTTTGCTGTTCTGTGTATTGGCATTCACTGGCCAAGGGCAAGGTAAAGTATTGAACATTCTGTTTGATTTACTGTTGAATGTACTTGGCTTTATAATGTACAGTGAGTTATAGCAGGTTACACCTATTACAGCTGCTACTGGTGTGCATCATGTGAGGTGTCTGTGAAATAACTAAATTTAGCTCTTAACTCATATGGAGACTTATAGACATCTGCATTTGAATGTTTCTTTCTGATGTTTTGAACTTTTCATGAAGCGTTGCAGACAGAGATAGCCATCTTATAGTAGTTGCATACAGACATCCATCATACAGAAATATCCACCGTACAGACATATAGGATAGATGGCGCCAGAAGAAATGGCAGCCGTTTTACGGGTGACCAACCAATTGTGCTATTATGTTTTTTTTCACGTTATTTGTAACTTATTTTGTACATAATGTTTCTACCACAGTATCTTACGGCATTAAAGCTTCTGGATATCAGGACAGCGACCTCTCATCTCGGATTAGACAAAGATTTTTTTCTTCAACAAGCAGGACGCACAGGATGTACTTCTGACACCTGACAAGGCCAAAATGTCCTTCATTGGCAAGAGAAAGAGAATCAGGTATAGAGTACACAGGGCGGAGTGCCTCGTAAGGATCCACCGACGGCGAGTGGGAAATCTGCCCTTACCATCAATGTTACTTGCCAACATACAATCATTGGACAATAAATTAGACGAGGTACGATCACGAATTTCCAACCAACGGGACATCAAAAACTAATATCTTGTGTTTCATCGAATCGTTTCTGAATGACGACACGGAAAACATTCAGCTAATGGGATTTATACGCTGCACACGCTAGACAGAACAACACACTCCGGCGAGGGGGGGTGGTCTGTGTATATTTGGAAACAACAGCTGGTGCACAAAGCAAACAGGAAATCACTCAACCAGAGGCAGTGTCATAGTGGCTGGGGACTTTAATGCAGGGAAACTTTAATCAGTTTTACCTAATTTGTATCAGCATGTTAAATGTGCAACCAGATGGAAAAAAATTCTAGATTACCATTACTCCACACACAGAGAAGCATACAAAGCTCCTCCAGGACACCTACACTACCTGTCAGGTAGGCCAAAAAGATCATCAAGGACAACAATCACCCGAACCACTGCCTGTTCACCCCGCTATCATCCAGAAGGCGAGGTCAGTACAGGTGCATCAAAGCTGGGACTGAGAGACTGAAAAACAGCTTCTTACTTAAGGCCATCAGACTGTTAAACAGCCATCACTAGCACAGAGGCTGCTGCCTATATACACAGACTTGAAATCACTGGCCACTTTAATAAATGGAACACAAGTCACTTTAATAGTTTACATATCTTGCATTACTCATCTCATATGTGTATACTGTATTCAAAGCTATTCTACTGTATCTTAGTCTATGCCGCGCTGACATTGCTCATCCATATATTTATTTATTCTTAATTCCATCCCTTTACTTATTGGGTGTATTGGGTAAATGTTGTGAAATCGTTAGATATTACTTGTTACATATTACTGCCCTGTCGGAGGTACCCACACCCTGTTTTACCCTGTTTTGCCCGAGTACCTTTTTCCCACTGTATTTTTTGTTGACACACAGGGGTGTATTCATGTTGAAGACCCACAGGGCCTTCAGGATATTATTTGTCTAATCTAACTAATCTAATAGTGAGCTGGGCTGATGTCTCTGATTCACCTATCACAGTGAGGGTGGAGGTGGCTGTGAGCTGAGGGCTGGTGCTCTGGACCACATAGAC
Organism: Oncorhynchus clarkii lewisi; assembly: GCF_045791955.1. NCBI lineage: Eukaryota > Metazoa > Chordata > Actinopteri > Salmoniformes > Salmonidae > Oncorhynchus > Oncorhynchus clarkii. The sequence goes on along the minus strand of NC_092149.1, from coordinate 17,485,360 downwards.
CCCTGAGTCGACCACTTTAATGGAGGTCAGGGTCAGAGTTCCCGTGCTGATGTCCACCGAGGCCCTACCGTTGTGGCTCGGGAACATGGCCTGCTGGGCCCCGACCAGGTCAGGATCTGAGCATCCCCCACAGCCCAGCTGCTGCTCTGCATCTGAGTGGCCGGAGACAGGATCAAGGTTATCGTGTTGCCCCCACAGCCCGGGTTCCTAGAGGGAAGCATCTTCACAGCGCTGGAGCTCAGCACACCTGGAGAAGAGTGGAAAGATGGGTCTCTAGCATCCAGTGGTCAACAATCCTGGTCCTGGAACACAACAGGGTGTACCCACTTTTGTTCCTCTTCCATCTAATCAGTTCCGATTAAGATATACATTAGTTGAATTTGAGTTGTTTTTGAAGTGATATTATCACAGTCAAATATGAACTTATGGTCACTAGTCTTTAACATGCAATATTTTGGGGCCATTTGTTAGAGTCTACCTGGTAAATACAACTTTGTAATTTTTTAGGAAATGATATAATACAAATACAATAAACAGGTACTCAATCAAAAAAAACAAAAAAACGATCTAGTCTTAAACTATCTAGTCTTAAACTGTATCCACTTTAGTACAAGTTGTAATTACTAAATTCACATTTGTTTTTTAATGTCTCTTACACTTTCATTTCTCCATCTTCTGGACTTGTGAATTCATAGTAAATGAAACTGAAACTTACCTCCCTGAGTTACTTGTATTATTGAAAAATAAGACATGTTACCTTGTATCAAAGCCAGTAGAAGAACATGTGGGACTCTTCCTCTTGTCTCCCACATTGTGCTTAGGTGGTCTATGAGTGCTCCTACTCTTTTATATTAGTATTTTGGGGTCCAGCCCCCTACCCAAATACCTCAGGAAACAAGCTAATGTATCTTTATATGCCAGTGTCCATCATTTAGAACTTGTTCCTGACAAACTAGAACAGAGATCTAATATTTAGTTTTTTTCCCCCCCTGCAAACATTTTCCTTGGTTTCATGGTGTGAATGACCAATTAGGGAAATCTGATTGACAAATGGTGACAGAGAATGTGTGTGATCTCCGAGTTGCTTATCCCCCTTCATCCCTCCTGTCTGTCTCCTTCACACTTTGATACAGTAGGTAGCCTTATTGTGGCAATGGCATTGTAGTAAAGAATCATTACAAATATTTTCACAGATCAATTAGAAACAAAACATATATATAAATAGGATTACTTCTATAGTATTTAATTGTGTGTCGTTTAAGTCTATATATTTTCTGACGACAGTTTTACTGTTTTGGAACAGGGCTCTTTTTCAAAACACCATGACAACAAAATGTGTTAAATGTTTATAATGTAGTCAGCAAGTACAGAATAGAATGGTACATACTGTACATCAAGTATCATACATATCGTGTCTGTGATATTGTAACGTAATGTTATAGCATACAGTACCTATAACATTGACATCCCCATTTCACAATTTTCCCAAATATTGAGAAATCTCCCTCTGTTATTCCTGGCAGTGTTTGTGTAACAAGGCAAAACACATGCCTTTTTTTTTTTTTTTTGAATTTTACCCCCTTTTCTCCCCAATTTCGTAGTATCCAATTGTTGTAGTAGCTACTATCTTGTCTCATCGCTACAACTCCCGTACGGGCTCGGGAGAGACGAAGGTTGAAAGTCATGCGTCCTCCGATACACAACCAACCAAGCCGCTGCTTCTTTAACACAGCGCACATCCAACCCGGAAGCCAGCCGCACCAATGCGCCAGAGGAAACACCGTGCACCTGGCCACCTTGGCTAGCGTACACTGCGCCCAGCCCGCCACAGGAGTCGCTGGTGCGCGATGAGACAAGGACACCCCTACCGACCAAGCCCTCCCTAACCCGGGCGACGCTAGGTCAATTGTGCGTCGCCCCACGGACCTCCCGGTCGCGGCCGGTTACGACAGAGCCTGGGCGCGAACCCAGGACTCTGATGGCACAGCTGGCGCTGCAGTACAGCGCCCTTAACCACTGCGCCACCCGGGAGGCAAAAACACATGCCTTTCACTTCTCCCAGGTCAACACCTGTAGAATTGTCTAATTTGTGGGGACGGGTCCCTATCAGTGAACACCTGAGCACACCTATGTGTCTATGCCAGATCAGGTTTGATTGATGAACAGTGGAGGAAAATTTACAATGACGGCCTACCCAACCAAACCCGGACGAGGCTGGGCCAATTGTGAACCGCCCTATGTGACTCCCAATCACGGCCGGATACAGCCTGGATTTGAACCAGGGACTTTAGTGACACCTCTTACACTGAGATGCAGTGCCATAGACCACTGCCTGTTGTTATCTAACTGCTCAACAGAGGAGCATGAATAGAGGAGCAAACTGGTCATGCGAAAGACACTCAGCTATTCTATGAAACCAACATAAGTACCCACATGCTGTATTACAAAGCTCTCAGGTTGAGGGTAAGAGGTCATATTAACCAACATAAAGCCCTGAGGGAGAGAACAGGCACCATATGATAACACCATCACAACATGAGAGCTGAGTGGAACAGTGGGATATTGTACTAATCTCTATTCAGTGCCTAAATGTGCTGCCTGCTCATGTAACAAGTGTTGTATTTCATGTCATATAATTACACAAAATCTGAACAGTTCCCATGTCTGATATTAGTGTACATTCCTTTTGGTTGTGTAAGTGCCCTTTTTAAGGTTGCACACTTCCTTCTCCTTCTGTGTTCCCCCTCATAAACATCCCATGCCCCTTACCTCTTCCCTGTCAGAGTTGGATGTCCCTAGGATTATGACCCCACTTCTCTGAACCTCTCTCTGTAGATGGCCCTCTGAGTGTGAACATCTCTGGCCCAGGATTAGTGGTGATTGGCTCAGTAATTACTGCCAATCTGAAGTGCTCAGCCGACTCCCGGCCGACCAGTGAGTACTGGTGGAAATACATCAACCAATCATTGCCGGCGACTGGTTCTTTGATGGCTGTAGGTGCCTCCTTGAAAAATGCAAGGATATACACCTGTGTGGCCAAGAACCGTCTAACTAACATCTCAATGTCCAAGACCATTAGTCTGGATGTTACTGGTAAGTGGGTAGGTTGTTATAGTAAGACCTAGGTGGTATATAATGAGTAATTAAATGTCACAATATTGTTTTTATTATGTAGAATTTAATTTGGTTCTAGTTTGCGTACGTGTTGTGCAAGGATCATTTTCATGCATCAGGGAAATGCAATACAGACATCTGGTGAACTGGGGGGTACAGACAGGAATCAAGAAGATGTATACACTGTATATTTATTTTTAACATACTCACTCATTCTCCTTCCCTGCCTCCCCTCCTCTCCCATTCTTTGTCCCCCTCCTCTCCCATTCTCTTTGTCCCCCTCCTCTCCCATTCTCTTTGTCCTCCTCCTCTCCCATTCTCTTTGTCCTCCTCCTCTCCCGACCTCTTTGTTTCCCCTCTCTCCCAATCTTCTTTCTCGCTCAGGCCATTCACCTGTCCCTCCATTCCAGTCCATTGGTGGTCTGATGTTGATGGGCCTTGTAGCTCTCTCTCTGCCTCTGATCAACCACTGAGACCACCACAGTAAGCACACTGCATGTCTGTTGGTTGGCAGCCAATCACTCCCTTCCCTCTACCCTCACTGACTCCCCTTGCAGATCTGAAAAAGGACTGGATAGGAATAAGTGGTATTGTCAATACTGTAATTGCCCCTTCTCTTGTCACCATAGGGCTGGGTTTAGTATGCTCAGCTCCTTTCCAATGCTTTTAGATTGTGAGGAAAGAGTCCACAAGAGGTCAGATGGGAGAGGTCTATCCCCTTAGAATAGAACCCACCTCTACAGTGTGTTTTTATGTCAATCATCTCTATAAACTGATATTCTTTTTAAAAACAAAAATCTTGAAAACTGGTCGACAAACATGGTAATTGAAGGGGCAAACATCCACTGCTCAGCTGCGCTGCCTATTTATGTTTTGAATTCAATGTTCTTAGATATTCACTGCCTTTGTGACTGTGACTATTGCCCTGAAGTCCATTCACTGAGTGCCTTTCTGTGTTCTGCGTTTGATCATGTATGTAAACTCTGTAGTTCAAGTACAAATTCAGGTTTATTTACCTTATAAATACCTTAAAGGTTAAATGTTTCAAAACGATAATACATTAAACTTGTGTTTATGTAAAACGTGGGTTGTCTTATGTTCATATTTCCTCTTCATTAGTTATTGTCTTAAATTCATCTTTGTCTTTTCACCCATGTCCTACTGAATGGTGCAATCTTGGTTGATTTCTTTATCTGCAAAATCGCTGTGAAGAAATGTGGATTTAATGAAGCAGTAACAGAGGGATTTAGAGTGGCACAATTACACGCAAAAGGAAACAGGAAGTCTAATGCTAAAATGCTAAAATAATACATTGGAAACTAATCCACACACATAGTGAAACTTGTTTTTAAAAATTTGTATTTCAAAGGATTATAATTATATCATATTTTTTTATAAACAAAAACAGTCATGGTTCTTGAGCGAGCAACATGAGATTACAAAACATGGTTACAAGGTTAATACAGAAGTTATTAAAGATCAACTCTTTAAATTGGAATACTCATGAAGTTTTTGCCTAGGTCACCCTTTGACCTCTCTACTCTTTTCATGATCTTCTGGCATTTCCACTGATTCTGGAATCCTTTCCTTAGGCACATTTCCACAACTGGATTGTGTATAGGTCGGAGAGAATGGGATGGGAGAGAGATACACAGATTGGTGACTTTGAGAGATTCCACTGTAACAGGCATTGTAGAAACTCTTCAATGTACTGCTGTTAGTGTTACAGAAACACAGGACTACTTACAGGCCTTCCTGGGCTTGCGGTAGGATTTGGCAGACTCCTGGCAGAGGCAGCCTCCACTCAAACCCTCTCTCCTCCTCCCTGAGTGACACAAAGTAAACTGTATTAGTCTGAGTGCCATTCAGTTTCTGCCAACTATTTGACATCTAAAAATATTACTATCATGGGCGGTCAGAAACAGACTGACAAGCAGGCTAGGATTGTAAAAAGAAAATCACAAACTACTGTATACCCTTAAAATATACATACTGGACAAATATCAATGACTTCGTAATCACTCACCCTTACAGTCACACAGTCTGTCATGGTGTCTGTGGGGGTTGATCTGGTCTCCAACTCTCCCTGGGTCCTCCACTGTAGCTTCACTGACACCTGAACGTTGTACATCAGTTTCAGGAATCCCTTGGTAGAGAGGACGAGAGAGAGAGAGGCTGATCCTAATGGATATGTACAGTAAGTATGATGGATATTTTTAAATGATTGATGAATCTGTATGATGGATGTATATCTAATCAAATCAAATGGAATTGGTCACATACACGTGTTTAGCAGATATTATTGCAGGTTTAGCGAAATGCTTGTGCTTCTAGCTCCGACAGTGCAGTAATATCTAACGATTTCACAACATATACCCAATAGACACAAATCTAAGTAAAGGGAATTAAGAATATATAAATATATGGATGACCAACGTCAGCGCAGCATAGGCAAATTTATAGTAGAAAAGTATAGAATACAGTACATACATAGAAGATGAGTAATGCAAGATATGCAAACTATTAAAGTGACTAGTGTTCCATTTATTAAAGTGGCCAGTGATTTCAAGTCTGTGTATATAGGCAGCAGCCTCTCTGTGCTAGTGTGCTAGTGATGGCTATTTAATAGTCTGATGGCCTTGAGATAGAAGCTGTTTTTCAGTCTCTCGGTCACCAGCTAAGCTGCACCTGTACTGACCTCGCCTTCTGGATGATAGCGGGGTGAACAGGCAATGGCTCGGGTGGTTGTTGTCCTTGATGATCTTTTTGGCCTTCCTGACAGGTACTGTAGGTGTCCTGGAGGGCAGGTAGTTTGCCCCTGGTGATGCATTGTGCAGACCGCACCACCCTCTGGAGAGCCCTGCGGTTGTGGGTGGTGCAGTTGCCGTAACAGGGAGTGATACAGTCCGACAGGATGCTCTCAATTGTGCATCTGTAAAAGTTTGTGAGGGTTTTAGGTGACAATCCACATTTCTTCAGGCGCTGTTGCGCCTTCTTCAGAACCACACTGTCTGTGTGGGTGGACCATTTCAGTTTGCCAGTGATGTGTACGCCGAGGAACTTGAAACTTTCCACCTTCTCCACTGTGGTCCCGTCGATGTGGATAAGGGGGTGCTCCCTCTGCTGTTTCCTGAAGTCCACGATCATCTCCTTTGTTTTGTTGATGTTGAGTGAGAGGTTATTTTCCTGGCACCACACTCCCAGAGCCCTCAAATCCTCCCTCTAGGCTGTCTCATCGTTGTTGGTAATCAAGCCTACTAGTTTTGTGATGTCTGCAAACTTGATGATTGAGTTGGAGGCGTGATTGGCCACGCAGTCATGGGTGACATAGGGACTACAGGAGGGGGCTGAGCACGCATCATTATGGGGCCCCAGTGTTGAGGATCAGCAAAGTGGAGGTGTTGTTTCCTACCTTCACCACTTGGGGGCTGCCCGTTAGGAAATCCAGGGCCCATTTGCACAGGGCGAGGTTCAGACCCAGGGCCTCGAGCTTAATGATGAGCTTGGAGGGTACTATGGTGTTAAATACTGAGCTGTAGTCAATGAACAGCATTCTTACATAGACATTCCTCTTGTCCAGATGGGACAGGGCAATGTGCAGTGTGATGTTGATTGCATCATCTGTGGACCTATTGGGGCGGTAGATGTGATAAGATTCTTGACTAGTCTCTCAAAGCACTTCATGATGATAGAAGTGAGCGCTACGGGGGATCGTCATTTTGTTCAGTTACCTTTGCATTCTTGGGCACAAGAACAATGGTGGCCATCTTGAAGAATGTGGGGACAGCAGACTGGAATATGTCCGTAAACACACCAGCCAGCTGGTCTGGGCAGGCTCTGAGGATGCGGCTAGGGATTCCGTCTGAGCCGGCAACCTTGCGAGGGTTAAAACGTTTAAATGTCTTATTCACGTCGGCCACAGAGAAGGAGAGCCCACAGTCCTTGTTAGCGGGCACTGTGTTATCCTCAAAGTGGACAAAGAAGGTGCTTTGCTTGTCTGGAAGCATCCACGACATGGATGGTTTTCCTTTTGTAATCTATGATTGTCTGTAGACCCTGCCACATACGTTTTGTGTCTGAGCCGTTGAATTGCGACTCCACTTTGTCTCTATACTGATGTGTTGCCTGTTTGATTGCCTTGTGGAGAAATGACTACTCTGCTTGTTTTCTGCCATGTTCCCAGTCACCTTGCCAGTTTTACGCGAATGCTGCCATCTATCCACGGTTTCTGGTTAGGGTAGGTTTTAATAGTCACAGTGGGTACAACATCTCCTATACACTTCCTGATAAACTCAGGCACCGTCTCTGTGTATTCGTCAAAATTATTCTCGGAAGCTACAATGCAAATTTCTGTATGATGGATGTGTCTGTATGATAGATGTGTCTGTATGCAACTACTATAAGATGGCTATCTCTGTCTGCAACGCTTCATGAAACGCTCAAAACATCAGAAAGAAACAATAAAATGCAGATGTCTGTAAGTCTCCATATGACTTAAGAGCTAAATGTAGTTCTTTAACAGACACCTCACATGATGCACATCAGTAGCAGCTGTAATAGGTGTAACCTGCTATAACTCACTGTACATTATAAAGCCAAGTACATTCAACAGTAAATCAAACAGAATGTTCAATACTTTACCTTGCCCTTGGCCAGTGAATGCCAATACACAGAACAGCAAAAGCATCTTTATTCCCATTCCTCTGGCCACAATATCCTTGTGAATGTGCAATATGATCTCTACAGCTATGACTGAATGAACAACTAACCTCCGCAGTTACTTCAGCCCTTTATATAGACGTGTGTCTCAATCTGAGATAAAATGGGCCATGTTCTATGAAGCGTGTGCCCCAACCTACACCTGCCTTGTGGATTCTTTTATATCCGCCAAGCGTTTTGGAAAAAGTGGACGTTGGCCAAAACAACACCTCATAGTGTTACTGATGAGTGAAGTCAGCCTGACAGGTGGATGAGAGTCCTTCATGATACTGACCTGTGATGGCAAAACACTCTTCTGCCTTCATGGCTTATGTTCAATAAATATACTTTCTTTCAGAGCAAACTAACAAATAACGTTAATTAAATAGAATGTTCACCTGAAGACTTGAAGGCCGCTTGAAACTGTCAGCCAGACACTGTGATTGTGTTTCCTTGGCAAACAAGACAATGATCAAATATTCCTTTAGCAAAACAATGAGGAATTAAAAACGTCATTGATCTGATAGGTCAATATGCTGCCCAGATCATCATTCAAGCGATTAGAGCAAACTAAATGACAATTTATGTGAAAGGGTTAGAGAAGTTCTGTTTGCACAGAGTCAAATCTCACATTGACTATCACAGGACATGAACATTCTTTCACGGCATAACGGTTTGGTGCTTGCTGGATTCCATTAATCAGTCATGGTATTGGGCTCCACACCGCTACGCTGGATTGGCTGGATCATTCATCCCCATGTCGATGGTATCTCTGAAGACCAACTTAAAAACAGATATTTACACTTGGTCTCTTGAGCTTCCATTTTCAGCATGTTAGAAGCTGTAAGGTGGAAGTAGTAAACAAATACTTCTCGACAACTGACACTGCCAACAACCATACGAAGGAGCAGGTCCAACGTCTCATCACAGTGCTGTGTGTCACTAGACAGCTCTCTTGTGGTTCTCTGCTCAGGCATAACTCAACACATGCAGGTACAGTATCTTGGATGTGCTCACATCATCACATGCCGGTATAAAACTGTTTGGTCATCCCAATACAATACATCTCTCCATTGTTGTGTTCCATGTGAACTTTCGCTGCACTCATTGTTTTGAGTACATTAAGCAATCAAACACACTCTGGAACACACACTGGATATTTTGACAAGATACAGCTAAAGGTTGTTATTTTGGTTTAAAAACTTTTCTTTGCAGAGCCGTCATGCAGACACACATCAGTGGTTGGAAGCTGCAAACAAAGAACCAATGTCCGTGCATACTGTAAGCTTTCATTGGTTTTAATGCATTGCATTTTGACATCACATATTCAGTTTTTCCACAATCAACATTCAAGATAGAGGCAGTTAGGACTACATTTGCAGTATATACAAACAGTCTATGCAGCCTTTATAGGGAGTCTTGGGTCTCGTGAGGTGACTGCCTTTGAATAAAGAGTGCAAGACAAGTATAAGCTAGCTACAACACATCCATACACACTGACTCAGTATCATGTCATATCCAAGCCAAATACCCACCAGTCTCAGCGCTACTTTGAAATGCCCTCATCATTCACTCCAAATACACCATACCATTCCCCTTCATTCTCCATATTTCTACAGCCAAAATAAGACATATTCAGCCTAAATCTTCACAAGTAACAAAAAGCAACGGTGGCAAACAGATACCGGAAACAAGTAATGCTTTAACAGTGGAGCCAACTGGCCAAGTGATGCCTTCTTGCATCGTCACCGTAAATGGCCGCCGTGTCTAAACACATATGGGACACAATTTGAGGGATTTTAAATGATATTATTAGTAACCAATCAGATCAGTAACCAATCAGATCAATAGGACTGTAGATGTTTTCAAAGTGAGGAGAAAAAGACAGGAAATGTTGATATTTTGAGAGGAAACAAAACAAACCTTTAGTATGGTAGGTTTTCTGATTCTCCTAACCTTTCTGTGGGGAAGCTCTTATGAAGTATCTATCAGCCAGGAAAGACAGATCCTAACATATTGGTGCATGATATCCATAATACAGAATGAAACTAAAGAAAGGACAATCTCTTAAATCCGCTCAATCACATCTCAATTGGTGATAAGTGGTCAAATCTGACTACTAACACAGATATTTGATCCTATTAGTGTTTAGCGGTCCTCTACGCAGCCATTTTGGTGGTAAGTTACAGTACGGTCCCATAGAATAGAGTTGTGCAGTGGTTACCAACCCTGGTTCTGGAAAGCCTTTTAAGTTCAGGCTTTTCTTCCAGCCCAGCATTCAAAACATTCAACGTGATTCAACTAATCAAGGACTAGATCATTATTTGAATCATGGGTTGGAACAAAAGTCTATACTTAAATACTAAAAAGTGTTCTAAAAGCAGTGAATGTGCTAAAAGCCTGTACTCTTGTGGCACTCCAGGACCAGGGATTTTACCTCTGATGTAGTGAGTGGGTCATTGGCCATCAGTTCTCCATCAGCTGGTATTCAGTTTTCAGCCTGTTTCTCCAGCAGGCCCTTGAGGTGGGCGTGTAGCGGCTGGCACACAGCCTGGTAGCCCTGAGGGGTGAGGTGGAGGAAGTCATACAGGTCCTGGTGGGAGATGCTGCCGTCCGAGTGCACAAAGCCGGGGTCAACATTGAGGAGGGAGGCGTGGGGGAGAGAGGACACTGCATCCTTGACCAGCTTGTTGACCTGGGCGTTCCTCTCCCGCAGGGGGTTGGGCATCTTACCCCTGGGCAGCACTCCCTGTGGTTGGAAACATACATGATAGCACAGGAGGCTGCTGAGTGGAGAACGGTTCATAATAACGTTTGGAATGGAGCAAATGGAATGGCATCAAACACCTGAAAACCATGTGTGTGATAGTATTCCACTGATTCAGCTTCAGCCATTACCACAAGCCCATTCTCCCCAATTAAGGTCCCACCAACCTCCTGTGCATGATAGTCACATTGTTGCCATGCTGGAAAGGACAAACGTGCCAATATAGTTAGCAATGATAATGGAGTCCATAAAGCATGCAGTTCATAATTTAGGTTTGGGTTATCATAAAGGTCAATGGTTGTAAAGGGGATTTTCCAAGTGAACAAATGGGAGCGCAGTCAATCACATGAATTTAAATAATTTCAGTTTATTACAAGAATTCAGGGAGAACATCTCCAGAACAGAAGCCAAGAGAAATGTCTAACGGGCTTGTCTGAGAGGGTACTTCTATAATCCCGCAGCACCGAGTGTTGAGTAAACACCAGCCCGAGAGGCTTGTAGGAAGTCACAACATCAGCTGCTACAGAATCACACTGTCACAGATACATTATCAGTGTGTCCTCTGCGAAGTCTTTCAGCAAACTTTAACCATAACATTCAACACTAGCAGACATTTGATTCTGGCAGTTGAACAGGTCAAAGGAAGGAACATCAGTACTTAGTAACAGTGAATCACATACAGGAAAATGATTAATCAAACATTTCCCATTACAACGGTTTAAGTCACATGTGGTAGAAGAGGAAGAAAAACCCACCAGTACGAGAGTGTAAGCCTTCGACAGCTTGTCCTTGATGAGTTGGACTATGGCCATAATGCCTCCACAGATCTGTTCTGCAGTGTGACTGTGATTATGGGTGCCCACCCACAGCACCACAACCTGGTGGAGGCAGAGGCACAAACAACAACTCGGTGGGCAGTTTCATTCATACCACTTCATTTAAAAGCATTTTCAATGATTGATACTGAAAGTGCTTTTTGGCCTGGGAACAGGCTTGGTACCATGGGTCTGTGCAGCCATTAGGGTTTAAATCCTGAACAATGAGTAGTGTATGATCACATCAACACAACATTAGTATGTCAGCTAGAATAACATAGCAGCTGTTATTTACTTGTGCAACTAGTTACCACCAGTGGTAAAGAGCGCCACAGGCAGAAAAATCTATCAAAGTAAAATGTTCTATCAAAGTAAGAACAATTAGTTTCCCTGGCTGATGTTGCTGCTACTTAGAAATACATGCCATTCTATAAATGCTATACGTACATCTCTTTAGGAAAAGGAGTCCACTGGTCTGTCAATAACCTCAATGTATGACAAACACTGGTGGTAATCAGATGATCCAAATAATATAGGCAGCCTAGTAAACAATGCCCCCCTCTGGTATGTTCTATTCAAACAGTGGTTCCCAAACTTTTTTTGTCCCGTACCCCTTCAAACATTCAATCTCCAGCTGCGTACCCCCTCCAGCACAATGGTCAGTGCACTCTCAAATGTTTTTTTTTTTTTGCGTTTATTGTAAGCCTGACACACACACACTATACAGTACAATACATTTATTAAACATAAAAATGAGTGTGAGTTTTAGTCACAACAAAGTAGGAAGTGACAAAGAGCTATTATAGGACCAGGGCACAAGTAATAATATAATGATAATCAATAATTTTGCTCTTTATTTAACCATCTTACATATAAAACCTTATTTGTTCATCTAAAATTGTGAATAACTCACCACAGGTTAATGAGGAGGGTGTGCTTGAAAGGATGCACATAACTCTGCAATGTTGGGTTGTATTGGAGAGAGTCTCAGTCTTAAATCATTTTCCACACAGTCTGTGCCTGTATTTAGTTTTCATGCTAGTGAGGACCGAGAATCCACTCTCACATAGGTACATGGTTGCAAAGGGCAATAGTGTCTTAACAGTGCGATTTGCCAAGTCAGGATATTCTGAGCTCAGCCCAATCGTGCTCCAACTTCTTAATCATAGCCTCAATTTTGTCCCACACATTGAATATCATTGTGGAGAGTCCCTGTAATCCTAGATTCAGATCATTCAGGCGGAAAAAAAACATCACCCAGATAGGCCAGTATTGTGAGATACTCATCAGACAAGTGAAAATTATGTTCAGTAAAGAAAACTTTAAGCTCGTCTCTCAATTAATAAAAATGTGTCAATACTTTGTCCCTTGATAACCAGCGCACTTCTGTATGTTGTAAAAGCGTTACATGGTCGCTGCCCATATCATTGCATAATGCAGAAAATACACGAGAGTTCAGTGGCCTTGCTTTAACAAAGTTAACCATTTTCACTGTAGTGTCCAAAATGTCTTTCAAGCTGTCAGGCATTCCCTTGGCAGCAAGAGCCACTTGGTGGATGCTGCAGTGAACCCAAGTGGTGTTGGGAGCAACAGCATTACACTCCACTATGTCTCCCCGTCATGGCTTTTGCGCCATCAGTAGATACCAATCATCAAAGTCCATTTGATGTAACAAAGCTGTCCTGTTGTCCAGTAGCATGGGGCTTGCCTGTCCTAGCCTCTCGGTAGATCACCATATAAGACTCTTCTAGCCCTTCTTATTAATGGTATCTGTTGCTTTTATACATGTCTTACTACTCAAAAGTCGTCTTAATTCTCACTCAAAAAACTCCTGTGGCTTATTTTTCAAATGGGCATGTTTTGTTTCTAAATGTCTGGGCAAGAGTGGAGGTTTCATCAAGTTGTGAGATAGTACTTTTGCACATATAACACACTGTGGCTGAGGAAAGGCACTACTCCCAATATAAGTGAAACCCAAATCAATGTAGTTCTCATCATATTTGCACCTCTTCGATGGTCCAACGTCCCTGTCTGTTGTTCGGTGCTTTCCCCGGTAAGGGGGCAATAGCTCGTCTGCTGCATCAGATTCACAACTGTCAGTGTCCATGTTAGCTGGGCTAACAACAAATGTAGAATTACTGATGCTAGCATTGGATGTGCTTGTGGAAACAGACAACTTGTGTCGTTGACAGGTGAAGGTGTAGTACTGCTGGAAGTAACAGTACTACCAGTAGAGCTGGTATGTGTCTCTATGGACGCAGAACAACTTGTGTTGTCAACAGGTGCAGGTGTAGAACTGCTGGTAGTAACAGTACTATCAGTAGAGCTGGTATGCATCTCTATGGACGCAGGCCTTACTTCTTTTTAACCGTTTATCAATTTTCGAGCAAACGGAATGAGCAGCAGCTATGTTTGGCTACATATGGACCGTTAGTGGAATTCCAGTGAGAGAGTAACGGTTAATGTGGTTGGATGTTAATTATTTGACGAGGCTACCTGTATTTGACATTGTGTTGTTATTTTGCCGAATACTAGATGGTTGAATTTTTTGGGGGGCAGTGAAACGAGGCTACTCAGGCGAGAAATAAATCTCACCCAAATGTATAGCCCTGTTGGAAAATATAAATGGACTATTTTAAAATGTGAATATTTTTTTATTGTTATTATTTAAAAAAAATATATGTGTGAATCACATTTTTATTTGGAGTACCCTCGACGTCAGTTTGGGAATACCTGTTCCATTGCCAACTGTCTGGGACTCATTGTTGTTTACCTGTTTATACTCAAATACACTCACAGACATTTTACTTACTAAGTCAAAGACTAAATTAACTGCAATACACTGGTCTCAAGTATATTAGCATAACTAGCCTACATAGAACCACGGCCGACCCATTGTACAATTATATATTTTTATAATATTAAAATGTGTCCCAGTCCAACATGCCTAGCTCTGCCCATTGGGTCGTTGCTTACGGAATGCTCCTCGCATCTTCGTATTCCTCCGGATCAAGTTACAGTAGCTCACCACACCTTCTTCTATGATATCATGGTGGTCCGCAAACAAACGTTTAAAGTGCATGGTGCCACTTACTGTGCTGGAATGTACGATCAATTATGTTCTCCCCAATTCTGTACCATTAAAATAAAATTTAAAAAACAAACAAATCCATACTAACTTCTACCACAACCTCCCCCTTCCCCCCAAAAAAACTCCCCAGATCCCCCTATCCCATTAAACTTAATCTATATCATGCTGAAACACTCCATCCTTAGGATCGTTCAGTATGTCAACAACCATTTCAACAGTAACATCTGTCACTCCCAATATCTCTTTTGCCATCTCCACAATAACCTTCAACCTGGCATTTCTGCCTTTTACAACCTGAGTCGTATTGATAGCCTTACCAATAAAAGCTATGAAGTCGACTTTATTTATTATCAAAGTGTCCCTTGAGAAATATTTCTGAACAGGCCTCGAAACCATGCCAGGACCATCAGAAGCTTGTGCCCCGACAGTAGACCTACTTACTACATGAACATCCATGTAAGCTCCATTCGTCCACATTGTATTTCTTCACTGCCTCAGCATGACACCTTCTGCGTTACGTTGTTTCTGGCCACCTCCACCAGCCTCTCTCGCACCGGACACTTCCGATCCCCAGCAACATGGGCACTCCTACAATTGTCACACACAATTGTATCCACTGAAACTACACAATCCTCTGTCCGATACCCTCCAGCAACCCTTCCCACATCTTGAAATCTCCCTCCTACACACTGCTGGAACATGACCATAAACGATGCACCTGAAACAACACAGTGGGTTTGGCACAAAGGCTCTAACAGGATAATGGATATATCCTAACATGACATTGTCAGGTGTTGTGTTCTATTTATTAGAGAAAGAACTCGACGGACACTGTGAAAGCTTAAACCAAGTTTATTCTTTCCAAATGATCGAACAGCTGAATCGACAAAAACATGTTTACAATAGTGGTGGTATTTGTACCCCACTTTGGGTGGAGTCTCCTCCTTCTCGCTAAACATTGTATCTTTATTGCTAGGCAGGAAACTAAGTGATATGGCAATAAACTTTTCTTTCTCCCTTAACTTGACCTGACCTGACCTCAACCCCCTTCATCACTAATCCATGGCTCTCTCCCCTTATCAATACCTGCCACATGTGATCGCTTTCTCTACACTCAGTACATTCCAAGCTTAATTGCACCCACCATATACCTTCCCCCTACAATTCACCATTAACCTCTGATGTAGTCCCTTGGCTATGGCACCCCTCAGGTCTCTATTATAACGAATTATTAATAACATTTAAAGTTCAGAAATCCAAACCCATCACAGGTAAAAACTCCGACTCAAAACTCGAAATGACTGACAGTGACTCCTCTGTTTCACCACTCTCACCATTGAGTCTGCGTCGCACCAAAAGGCGGGCATCACAAACACCAGGAATCTTCAACTTCAATTGCTCCACCTGCACACTTAACACTACCCCATAAATCACCCCTTTCAATGGTGCCCTATTCATTACCGCAAAGCAAGAAACAGATCTTGACCCAAGTTGCGTGACATGGAGCTCCCGCTCCCTCAGGTCCAAAGAAACACAAACAAATATCACAAGTCCACTAAAGGTTCACTGATTCAACTGCACCCAACTCCTTTCCAACCTACCCTGAAACCACAAATGGATCCGCCAAAAGGCAAAGATCCATTTTCTCCAAAAGAGTCACTCCTACTGGACCAGATAATTTTTTTTATCATGTCCATCAATGCCAGGCTCAGGCTCAGAGCTCTTCACCACACCTTCCACCTCACTTAACTCGTCCTCGTTCATTTCCATTTCACCTCCAGAACTCAGTCTGGAGCACGGCTCACTCTGTTTGCACTTGACACCAATCATCTTTGACGACCTATCTATTTTTATCGCCATTTTCCTCAAATTCAAATCCAACCTCTACTTTCCTCACTCTCTTTGACCCCTTCTTCCTCTTTTTACCCCTACATTCCACCTCAGAAATCCACCTTTCTGTGTCCCTGTCCCAATATTCCTCTTCTACCCACGTTGCTTCAATACCGTGCGTGTCATCTTATAAAATGTAGCGTACTTCCTCATTTCTAGTTTTGGAGTCTTCCGGTGTTTGTTCATGAGGGAAAGGGATAACGCCAATGTGCAGATAACAGAGCAAGTCACCGATACAAACCATGATAGCTGCTCAGCTTCTTCAAACTAATACAGACTATACAAAATATTAAATATCACAATCAAATAGTGACAATTTTAAATCTCGCCAACTAAAAACTTTTATTGTTGTGATGGTAATTGCAAGTTTGCTTATGAAAGTTTAGTTAGCTACTACGTTACTCTGTATACAGTTAGTTCGCACTGGCTAGCTAGATGGTCAAACTGCACATGCCACTTGACGAGGAAATGGTGCCAATTAAATGTGCTATTTTACTCAGATTGCTGCTATTGTTGAATAGCTACACACACACGTAGCTTCATTGATTAGTGTTCACCCCAACTGCATTTTTGGATAGTTAGCGACATTGTAGATTACACTTTTATTTTGCTAATGTGCACTGATTCAAGACTCCTTGTTATTGTCAAATGTTTTGTATTGGTCTTACTTCTTGCTACACTATATATACAAAAGTAGGTGGACACCCCTTCAAATTAGTGTATGAGGCCACACCCGTTGCTGACAGGTGTATAAAATTGAATTATTATACCCCTATGAAATGGCACGGGACGAAGACCAAACAAACACGTAACAAAACACACAGTGTAGAAACCCAAAACAAAAGAGCGAGGAGTACCTCGATTAAATAACAAACACGCACAATGATTAACACAAGTGACGAGACCTGTCTTCATCTGCGCAATCCAGAAGGGCACGAAACCCCAAAACACACAGCACAGGTACTCACACGCACCAACGGACATTGTAACAATAATCGACCCCCAATGGAAACCAAAGGGCACATATATACAAATACTAATCCGTGGGAATAGGGGACTGGTGTACGTGATAAAAGTTCCGGAGGGATCCGTGACAAGCACAGAGACATGCAATGTTCATATACAAACATTAGCAGTAGAATGGCCTTACTGAAGAGCTCAGAGACTTTCAACATGGCACAGTCATAGGATGCCACCTTTCCAAGAAGTCAGTTAGTCAAATTTGTGCGCTGCTAGAGCTGCCCCGGTCAACTGTAAAACCCCTAACAGGGATTTTTCAGCCTGTATGTGGGTGTCTGAAGAAGGATGTTTTATAGTGCTATTGCACTGTGTGCATGAGCCACATTTGTAGATCCCATTTGGAGTGAGTGTCTGAGTGGGCTCAGGAGGCAGGTCAGAGCTCACCAAGCTATCTCCAATATTGTGACCAGTTTATAGACCACCAGTGGGGGTTCCTTGAAGAGGTGTGCAATTTTTTGTTGTCTGATTGCAGAATATGCCAGTGCTTTTTAAGGATTGCTTTCATTTTCTCTGAACCCTTGGTGTACTTGGTGCAAAAGACGGTTGCGTTGTTTTTCTTCTTTGGCTGAGTTTTTAGTAACTCCTCTCTTGGTTTTTGAGATATTTTCATCATTGCAGCATCAAGAGTTTTGTACTTGTAGCCTCTCATTTTAAATGTATCTGTCATTTTTTTTTGCATCGCTGTCAAAATCTGTCTGGTGTCCACAGATTCGTTGAACCATGCTTAACTGGCTATATGGTAGACCATTCTTGAGGGGAAGGGGATGCATACTATCCACACGTAGCAAGGGATTGTGTCTGTGGGCTTTGTGTGTAAGTCTGTGTGTAATGCATCATTCTCTTTGATGATCCAGGTAGTTTATTTTTCTCATCAGTCTGCATGGAGAATTTGAGGTATTCAGAGCCCTTGTTTACTATAGTTTGGAATTCATTTAGTTCCTGCTGACTTCCTTCCCAGAGCACAAAGACATCATCTATGTATCTCTTCCATAGGAGGATTTGAGAAAGTAGGGGTTTGTCTCTGTTTTGTAAAGGAGTGCTTCCTCAAATTGTCCCACATACATGTTTGCATAGTTGGGGAAAAAAGGGGAGCCCATGGCTACACCCTGAATTTGAAGGAAAAAGTCTGACTCAAATACAAAGTAGTTATTGGATAATATCAGTTCAGTAATTTGTAAGATGCAATCATTGGATGGAGCAAGGGTAGAGTCTCTCTGCTGAAGGACGTGTTGTAGCACCTGCAAGCCTCCAGTGTGTGGGATGTTAGTGTACAAGCTCTCCACATCAAAAGTGGCCAGCAGGGTGCCCTCTGGTATCCTTCCTAAGCCCTCTATCAATGAGATCATGTGACTAGTGTCTTTGACATAAGATGGGAGATTCTCAACCAACGGTTTAATGTGGTAATCCACAAATGTAGAAATGTTGGATGTCAGAGAGTCGATTGCTGCTACAATGGGTCTACCTGGAGGAGGAGACACTTGTTTGTGTATTTTAGAGGCTGTATAAAAAGTTGGTATCTTAGGAAATTTGACACAGAAATTCCACTTCTTTTTTGGTGATTTGTCCTGATTCCAAACAACTTTCCACTGTGGATGTGATATTAATGAATGCTGGAATTCTAGGGTATCGTCTTAATTCAGTTTGCGATAGAAGTTACCTTTAGATGGTTGTCGGCGACATTCATTCACATAGTAACATTTGTTTTGTATACAAAATGACACCCATTCCAAATGGGATCTACAAATGTGGCTCATGCGCACAGTGCAATAGCACTATTAAAAACATCCTTCTTCAGACACCTGCATACAGGTAGAAAAATCCCTGTTAGGGGTATCATCTCATGCAAGACCAAGGGAGTCATCTATCTCATCACCTGTTCATGTGGAAACGCCTAAGTAGTGTTGAAATGTTGAAATGGTTGTTGACATGCTGAACAATCCTAAGGATGGAGCATTTCAGCGTGATATAGTTTAATTGGGTAGGGGGATTGGGGAGGGTTTTTTGGGGAAGGGGGAGGGTGTGGTAGAAGTTAGTACAGATTTTTTTTGGTATTTTATTTTAATGGTACAGAATTGGGCAGAACGTGATTGATCGTACATTCCAGCACGGTAAGTGGCACCATGCACTTTAAATGTTTGTTTGCAGAACGCCATGATATCATAGAAGAAAGTGTGGTGATATATTGTAACTCGATCTGGAGGAATACGAAGATGTGAGGAGAATTTATTTAAAAGAGCACTCCATGAGCCACGCCCCAATGGGCAGAACTAGTCATGTTGGAATGGGACAAGTTATAAAATTATAAAAACATATAATTGTACAATGGGTCGGCCGTGGGTTCTGTGTAACCTAGTTAGGCTAATATATTTGAGACCAGTGTATTGCAGTTAATTTAGTCTTTGACTTAGTAAACAGGTAAACGACAATGAGTCCCAGACAGTTGGCAATAGGACATACCAGAGGGGGGCATCGTTTACTAAACTGCCTATATTATTGGGATCATCTGGTTACCACCAGCGTTTGTAATACATTGAGTTTGTTGACCAGTGGATGCCTTTGCATAAAGGGATGTATTTAGAGCATTCATGTATTTGTTAGTAGCAGCTATATCAGCCAGGGAAACTAATTGTTCTCACTTTGATAGAACATTCAGATTTTTCTGCCTGACTGTGGCGCTCTTTACCACTGGTGGTAACCAGTTGCACGACTGAGTAACAGATGCTATGTTATTCTAGCTGACATACTAATGTTGTGTTGATGTGTCTTTGTCAGATGTTCTTCACACTCAACTTTGGGGTGGGTGGTGACGAAACACAGCACGTCTTGTGGAGATTGAGCAATGGAGAGTTGGCCCACATCAGCCCAAAGGTATGTTTATACACAGACAACACATTAGTACATTACATTAGAGTTGATCATACACTCCTCATTGTTCAGATATAAACCCTAATGGCTGCACAGATCCATGGTCCCTGTTCCCAGGCCAAAAAGCACTTTCAGTATCAATCATTGAAAATGCTTTTAAATGAAGTGGTATGAATGAAACTGCCCACCAAGTTGATGTTTGTGCCTGTGCCTCCACCAGGTTGTGGTGCTGTGGGTGGGCACCCATAATCACAGTCACACTGCAGAACAGATCTGTGGAGGCATTATGGCCATAGTCCAACTCATCAAGGACAAGCTGCCGAAGGCTTACACTCTCGTACTGGTGGGTTTTTCTTCCTCTTCTACCACATGTGACTTAAACCGTTGTAATGGGAAATGTTTGATTAATAGGAAAAATGTCAAGGGGGATGAATACTTTTGCAATGCACTGTATATTGTTGGCTTGTAAGTAAGCCTTTCACGGTAAGGTTGTTTGTTGTTTTTGGCATGTGACAAATTGCATTTGATTTGTTCCCATTGCTCATCCTTGAGATGTTTCTACAACTTGATTTGAGTTCACCTGTGGTAAATTCAATTGATTGGACATGATTTGGAAAGGCACACATCAGTCTATATAAGGTCCCACAGTTGACAGTGCATATCAGAGCAAAAACCAAACCATGATGTTGAAATAATTGTCCGTAGAGCTCGGAGACAGGATTGTGTCAAAGCACAGATCTGAGGAAGGGTACCAAAAATGTCTGCAGCATTGAAGGTCCCCAAGAACACAGTGGCCTCCATCATTGTTAAATTGAAGAAGTTTGGAACCACCAAGACTCTTCCTAGAGCTGGCTGCCTTGCCAAAGTAAGCAATCAGGGGAAAGGGCCTTGGTCAGGGAGGTGACCAGAACCCGATGGTCTCTGACTGTCAGAGTCGTGTGTGTATAGGTGGCAGGGAAGTCAGGCGCAGGAGAGTCAAACAGAGTGTAAATGGAGTCTTTTAATATAATACATGCTCCAAACACTAAATATGTACATACATAAACGAACATGGGTACGAGGACCCGTCGCGCACCCAGTTGTGACACTGACAGAGCTCCAGAGTTCCTCTGTGGAGATGGGAGAACCTTCCAGAAGGACAACCATCTCTGCAGCACTCCACCAATCAGGCCCATATGGTAGTGGCCAGACGGAAGCCACTCCTCAGTAAAAAGCACATGACAGCCCACTTGGAGTTTGCCAAAAAGCACCTAAAGGACTTTCAGACCATGAGAAACAAGATTCTCTGGTCTCATGAATCCAAGATTGCAATCTTTGGGCTGAATGCCTAGCGTCACATGTGGAGGAAACCTGGCACCATCTCTACGGTAAAGCATGGGGGTGGCAGCATCATGCTTTGGGGATGTTTTTCAGCAGCAGGGACTGGGAGACTAGTCAGGATCGAGGGAAAGATGAACGGAGCAAAGTACAGAGAGATCCTTGATGAAAACTTGCCCCAGAGTGCTCAGGACGTTAGACTGGGTGTTACGAATCCCTTTTGGCCCAACAGTCTAGGGGGGATGGTAGTGAGACCCGTAACATAACTCATGTAAATTATAATTGTGACAAAGTAAAAGTGTGAACGTAATAACCAGGACAACTGAAATAATACCGTCAAACTCAGGGTTTATTGTAAAACACACGGTAATGGGGGGGGGGGGGGGGGGAGCAGGAAAAGGGGCTGAGCTGGACTCAAGGAAAGAAACAAATATGCAAAAACACCCCTAAGCTAGACTAGCCTATTTCAACAACAGCTAACTAACTAACCAAAAATACAGTGGGTGGTCCACCCAGTTCTAACTAGTGTTTTTAACAAAGTTTACCTACGGGTAGTGTATGCCCATGGGCGACTTGTCTTGGTTTCCCCTTTTCCCACCAGCAAACACCATAAGCAAAAACAATACTCACAGGAGATGACAAAGTGATATGGAGGTGCTCAAACAAAAGAGAGGTTAATACGCAAAGAGAGAGATCTACATACATGGCATTTCAAAAAGATTGTGCTACTGAAATCTATAAAGAATAGAGATCTACCAACATGGCATTACAAAGAGATTGTGCTCTCCTGAAATCTACAAAGAACAGCTATCTACCAACATGGCATTACAAAGATTGAGCTCTCCTGAAATCTACCAAGAACAGCTATCTACCAACATGGCATTACAAAGATTGAGCTCTCCTGAAATCTACAAAGAACAGCTATCTACCAACATGGCATTACAAAGATTGAGCTCTTGAACAAACAAATGATGGGGTTTTTAAACCATGGGGAAGGAACTGTGATAGGGTAGGAAACAGGAGGAGGTGTGTCTTCTGATTGATGGGTTGATTGTTGACTGATTGGGGAGTGATGATTTTCACCTGTGAGGGGAGAATGAGAGAAAAGAAACACACACACACAGGATACACACACAGGATAACTGTATCCGTAACACTCCCACCCTTAAAAGAGCAACCCCAGGGGTTGCGACTACAGTATTTAAATGAACACTCACAACAAAGCAACAACCTTGCAAAACATACAGAAATCATCTTCACACACGAGACAAAGCATCTGCCAACACATTATCTGAACCCTTTTTGTGGCGGATCTCCAAATTATAATTTTGTACAATCAACGCCCAACGCATAAGGCGCTGGTTCTGGTTGTACATTCGGTGGAGAAAAACTAAGGGGTTATGGTCAGTATACACAATCACTGGTAGGGCACTGGAACCAATGTATACTTCAAAGTATTGCAGAGCCAACAACAAAGCAAGAGCTTCTTGTTCTATTGTCGCATAGTTTGTTTGACATTTATTAAATTTACGAGAAAAATAACAAACAGGATGATCTACTCCACTCTTGTCCTGCTGCAGTAGAACAGCACCAGCACCTCTGGCACTAGCATCTACCTCAAGCTTGAACGGTTGTTCAAAATCCGGAGCAGCAAGTACAGGGGTACTACATAAGAGTGCTTTCGCTGATTCAAAAGCTCTCTTACAATCAGGGGACAACACAAATGGTCTTGCCGGACTGAGCAAATCAGTCAATGGAGCAACTACCGCAGAGAAATTTTTACAGAAGCTACGGTAGTAGCCAACCATCCCTAAAAAGCGGCGTAGCTCTCGTCTAGTGGTAGGTGCAGGGAATGCAGTTATAGCCAAGACCTTGGCATCAACAGGGCGCACCTGTCCATGGCCAACCTCTTTACCGAGATAGGTAACAGTAGCCTTCCCAAACTCACACTTTGCCAAGTTCAGGGTTAGAGAAGCAGTTGCCAACCGTTCACATACTACCCTTAGCAAGTCAACATGATCTGACCACTCAGACGAATAAATCACTAGGTCATCAAGGTATGCACTACAATTAGGAACGCCAGCTAATACGGAGTTAACCAGTCGTTGGAAAGTGGCTGGTGCATTTCGCATCCCAAAAGCCATGACTGAGTACTGTAGGAAGTTGTCTGGGGTCACAAAGGCAGAAATCTCTGAAGCACGTGAAGTTAACGGAACCTGCCAGTAACCTTTTAAGAGGTCCAACTTAGTTACATACTTAGCAGCACCAATAGTGTCGATACAGTCGTCCAGTCTGGGTAACGGGAACGAATCTGGCATTGTGACAGAATTTACCTTTCGATAATCCGTACATAACCTGGACTTACCATCAGGTTTAGGAACCAGAATGCAAGGAGAACTCCAAGGGCTTGAACTTGGCTTAGCCAGGTCATTCTCCAACAAATATCTCACCTCATCCCTCATTATCTTCCTCTTGGAAGCGTTGATACGATATGGGTGTTGCTTAATAGGAGTAGCATTTCCAACATTAATGTCATGTTCCAACACATTTGTGCGAGTAGGAACGTCATTAAAGAGACATGGAAAACTGTGTAGTAGCCTCACAATATCTTTAGCCTGTCCATCCGTTAAATGAACCAGACCTGACTGGATAGACAGCAGCATTTCTGAGTTGGGCAATCTAACACACTGCTGCTGAGTATTGCGCAACTCCAAGCCATCAACATCATCAATATGACAGTCTACTATCATCGCAGTAGTAGCAGAGGAGACAGCAGTACCTTCCTCTGTTTTTGAACTATCTAACTGTGTGATGGGTCGGGTGTGGTATGCTTTCAACATGTTAATGTGACACACACGAGATTGGCGTTTTCTATCAGGAGTTTGAAGCACATAGTCAGTTTCACTTATTTTATTTTCAATTAAATAAGGACCAGAGAAACGAGCTGACAGTGAAGATCCTGGAACAGGTAATAACACCAGTACTTGGTCACCTGGCTGTAGTGGACGAGAAACAGCCTCTTTATCATATTGTCTTTTCATGCTCCTCTGTGAGGAAGACAGAGCTTCCTTTGCAAGAGCACAAGCTTGGTGTAGGCGCTCACGAAAGCGACTAACATAGTCCAACACATTCTCATCTCTGGTACACAACTCTTGGGACAAGAACTGTTCTTTAAGGACTTTCATTGGTCCTCTTACTGTGTGACCAAACACTAGTTCAGCCGGGCTGAAACCTAGGGACTCCTGCACAGTTTCACGAGCAGCAAACAAAACTAGAGGAACTCCCTCATCCCAATCTTTCTCAGATTCCAAACAATATTTACGTAGCATAGACTTCAGTGTCTGATGCCATCTTTCAAGCGCACCCTGAGACTCTGGGTGATAGGCGCTTGATACACGGTGCGTAATTGATAAGGATTTCAACACCTGCTTGAAGAGCTTGGATAGGAAATTGGTACCTTGATCGCTTTGTACCACCTTAGGTAACCCGAATGTCGTGAAGAATTTTATTAAGGCTTTACTCACTATCGGAGCTGTAATCCTTCTCAGAGGAATAGCCTCGGGGTATCTTGTAGCCATACACATTATCGTTAACAAAAACTGGTTACCCGATTTTGTCTTCGGTAACGGTCCGACACAATCAACCACCACATGCTCAAATGGTTCACCTATTACAGGTATGGGACAAAGAGGAGCGGGAGGAATAACCTGATTTGGTTTTCCTGTTATCTGACATGTGGCATGTCCGACAGAACTGAGCCACATCTTGTTTTAAACCCGGCCAAAAGAAATGTCGAAGGATCCGATCATAAGTCTTTGTAATTCCTAAATGACCAGACCACTGGTGATCATGAGCAAGGGATAACACATTCTGTCGAAAGGCTGTAGGAATCACTATTTGGTAAACAGCATTCCAATCTCCACCCGCGTCAACATGGGATTTCCATTTATGCATGAGGAGATTACCATCAATGAAGTAAGCCACATTCTTCTTCTTCACCTCTTCCAATGAGACAACACTAGTAAAACATTTAGCAAGTTTGTTGTCAACCTTTTGGTTAGCAATCAGCTGCTCACGAGTGACTGGTAATTGTATTGCATCAGCAATAAGTTCAACGTACTTTGATTCTTTCCTGGGCTGTTTGTCAGAGGTGATCAGCTTCTCAGAGGTATCACACAATCCATCCTCTTGATCATCCTCTTTGAACAGAACAGTGTTCGACAAATCTATCACGTCACCCTCTTGTAGTGCCTGAGCACGAGTGACAGCACAAGCGGGGAACACATGTGGATAACTCTGTGCCAACTCATTCGAGAGAGAGTGGTCACTTTTATCCAATACTTCCAATACGGGTACTACCTTTCCTCCGGCAATATCGTTACCCATTATAAAGGTCACACCTTTCACTGGCAACTTAGGACGTACCCCCACTCTGAATATTCCACTGATTAACTCAGAGTGTACTTTCACAAAGTGCAACGGCACTGGGACAAAACCCATTTCAATACCCTGCACTAACACACTGGAACCACAGTATGTATCGTCAGATAAGGGCAACACATCAGACAATATAAACGACTGCGCCGCACCAGTATCTCTAAGGATTTTAACCGGACGCTGAGACGCTTCGTCATTCGTTAGGGACACAAACCCCTCGAAAATGAATGGTTCATAACTGCGGTCGGGGACTGGGTCTTTCAAACTACAGTTACCCTGAGGCACCTGTTTTGTTGCAGACCTCACAACCGTACGAATTAGACCAACACCTGTTGGCGGCTTGGCACGAAGAGGCATCCCTTGTTTGCGTTTAAGCAGGAAGCAATCATTAATCATATGTCCCACTTTATGACAATAGAAACAGGAACGCTCATTCTTCTGGCGTGCTTTATATACTACTGCTGGCCGACTAGGGCTAAAGGTAGGAAACCCAGTGGTTCTACTCTCAGTTTGAGCCGAAAACACACTCTTGTGCGTCAACACAAACTCGTCTGCCAACACAGACGCTTCTGCCAGGGAGGATACTTTCTGTTCGTTTAGGTAAACTACAATGCGTTCGGGTAAGCAATTTTTAAATTCTTCCAACAAGATTAACTCCCGGAGAGAGTTGAAATCAGTTACCTTACTAGCAGCATGCCATTTATCAAACAGATTTCCCTTGTCTCTAGCAAATTCCACATTAGTCTTACTAGAAGACTTTCTATGAGACCTAAATCTCTGTCGGTATGCCTCAGGCACAAGCTCATAGGCACGAAGAACAGTAGCTTTGACCACTTCATAATTCAAACTGTCCTCTAGAGGTAGCGCTGACAAAACCTCTTGGGCTTTACCAGTTAATTTACACTGAAGTAATAGGCACCATACCTCTTCAGGCCACTTCAATGCTACGGCTATACGCTCAAATACACAAAAATAGGAGTCAACCTCCGACTCTCTGAACAAAGGTACTAAGGCAATCTGCCTACTAATGTCAAACGTGTTTGAGGACACAGCTGGTGAGGACGACTCACTAACAGTGACAGCAGGAACGAAGGCTAGCCTCGCTGTCTCTGCCTCCAGTTCCATCTGGCGCATTTTAAACGTCATCTGCCTCTGTTCTCGTTCTCGTTCTTTTTCTGCCTCAATTTTACACATCTCCAAATCTAAATGCCGCTGTTCTTTTTCTGCCTCAATTTTACCCATCTCCAAATCTAAATGCCGTTGTTCTTTTTCTGCCTCAATTTTACACAACTCCAACTGGAGAGTCTCTCGCCTAATTTGGGCTCTCTCTTCCACCTCTAGTTGTAACTGTGCTAAACGGACATCCCTCCTGGCATCACCGTTTGACAGTGGGGAGAGTGGTTCAAAATGGGACAATGTGGCTGGTGTTTTAGCCTCGCCCTCATTATCAGACACCAATGGGCTTACAGGAGCAGTAACATCCCCTACAGTGGTAGTATGCTCAGGCAGCGGTAACACAAGCACCTGCTCTTCCAACAATACATTTAACACTAGCTGTTTAACCTCCGCCTTAACTACACTCTGCGGAATCGATATTGAGTAATGGTCAGCCAAGGTCATTAAATCAACTCTACGACATTTATCAAAAACCTCCCACGAAGGATTATCCAAAAAGGACTTCAAATCAAAAGTAGCCATCTTACACTACTTCACAAGAGCCAACGAAAATAGCAAACACTAATGCTACTTCAGCTATGACGCTCAACACTGAACTATACCACTATCAACAATCTACATGAGCGGCATGGGTGTCAGTAAAGACAGATCCCGGATGAGGCTCCACTTATGTTACGCATCTATTTTGGCCCAACAGTCTAGGGGGGATGGTAGTGAGACCCGTAACATAACTCATGTAAATTATAATTGTGACAAAGTAAAAGTGTGAACGTAATAACCAGGACAACTGAAATAATACCGTCAAACTCAGGGATTATTGTAAAACACACGGTAATGGGGGGGGGGGCAGGAAAAGGGGCTGAGCTGGACCCAAGGAAAGAAACAAATATGCAAAAACACCCCTAAGCTAGACTAGCCTATTTCAACAACAGCTAACTAACTAACCAAAAATACAGTGGGTGGTCCACCCAGTTCTAACTAGTGTTTTTAACAAAGTTTACCTACGGGTAGTGTATGCCCATGGGCGACTTGTCTTGGTTTCCCCTTTTCCCACCAGCAAACACCATAAGCAAAAACAATACTCACAGGAGATGACAAAGTGATATGGAGGTGCTCAAACAAAAGAGAGGTTAATACGCAAAGAGAGAGATCTACATACATGGCATTTCAAAAAGATTGTGCTACTGAAATCTATAAAGAATAGAGATCTACCAACATGGCATTACAAAGAGATTGTGCTCTCCTGAAATCTACAAAGAACAGCTATCTACCAACATGGCATTACAAAGATTGAGCTCTCCTGAAATCTACCAAGAACAGCTATCTACCAACATGGCATTACAAAGATTGAGCTCTCCTGAAATCTACAAAGAACAGCTATCTACCAACATGGCATTACAAAGATTGAGCTCTTGAACAAACAAATGATGGGGTTTTTAAACCATGGGGAAGGAACTGTGATAGGGTAGGAAACAGGAGGAGGTGTGTCTTCTGATTGATGGGTTGATTGTTGACTGATTGGGGAGTGATGATTTTCACCTGTGAGGGGAGAATGAGAGAAAAGAAACACACACACACACAGGATACACACACAGGATAACTGTATCCGTAACACTGGGGCAAAGGTTCACCTTCCAACAGGACAACGACCCTAAGCACACAGCCAAGATAATGTCGAAGTTGCTTTGGGACAAGTCTCTGAATGTCCTTGAGTGGCCCAGCCAGAGCCCGGACTTGAACCTGATCAAACAACTCTGGAGAGACCTGAAAATATCTGTGCAGTGACGCTCCCCATCCAACCTGACAGAGCTTGATGATCTGCCGAAAAGAATGGGAGAAACTCCCCACATACAGCTGTGCCAAGCTTGCAGCGTCATACCCAACCAGATTCAAGGCTGTAATCGCTGCCACAGGTGCTTCAACAAATGACTGAGTAAATAGTTTGAATACTTATGTAAATGTGATATTTAAATTGTTTTTTTTATACATTTGCAAACAAATCTTTAAAAAACAGTTTTGTCATTATGGGGTATTGTGTGCAGATTGATGAGGGGGAAAATTATTTAATCCATTTTAGAATAAGGCTGTAACGTAACAAAATGTAAAAAATGTCAAGGGGTCTGAATATTTTTCAAGTGCACTGTACATATCCATTCTGACCAACCTTTCTCTCTCTCTTATCCTCTTTACCAAGGGGTTCCTGAACTGATGTACAAAGTTCAGATGTCAGTGCCACTACAGTCGAGGACCCAGGGAGAGTTGGAGACCAGATCAACCCCCCCACAGACACCATGACAGACTGTGTGACTGTAAGGGTGAGTGATTACGAAGTCATTGCTATTTGTCCAGTATGTATATTTTAAGGGTATACAGTAGTTTGTGATTTTCTTTTTACAATTGTAGCCGGCTTGTCAGTCTGTTTCTGACCGCCCATGATAGTAATATTTTTGGATGTCAATTAGTTGGCAGAAACTGAATGGCACTCAGACTAATACAGCAGTTTACTTTGTGTCACTCAGGGAGGAGGAGAGAGGGTTTGAGTGGAGGCTGCCTCTGCCAGGAGTCTGCCAAATCCTACCGCAAGCCCAGGAAGGCCTGTAAGTAGTCCTGTGTTTCTGTAACACTAACAGCAGTACATTGAAGAGTTTCTACAATGCCTGTTACAGTGGAATCTCTCAAAGTCACCAATCTGTGTATCTCTCTCCCATCCCATTCTCTCCGACCTATACACAATCCAGTTGTGGAAATGTGCCTAAGGAAAGGATTCCAGAATCAGTGGAAATGCCAGAAGATCATGGAAAGGGTAGAAAGGTCAAAGGGTGATCAAGGCAAAAAGAGTTGACCTTTAATCTCATGTTGCTTGCTCAAGAACCATGACTCGTTTTTTAATAAAAATGTATTATATAATTATACTCCTTTGTAATACAAATTTTTTATAAACAGTTTCAATATGTGTGTGGAGTGATATCCAATGTATTATTTCAGCGTTTTATCACCCCTCTGCTTCTACTTTACTAGATCCACATATTTTTTTGCATTTTACCCCTTTTTCAATCTTGTCTCATCGCTGCAATTCCCCAAAGGGCTTGGGAGGCAAAGTTCGAATCATGCGTTCCAAAACATGACCTGCTAGATCGCGCTTCTTAACACCCGCCCGCCTAACCCAGAAGCCAGCCACAGCAATATGTCAGAGGTAACACACATTTAACCTGACAACCAAGGTCAGACTACAGGCGCCCGGCCTGCACAAGGAGTCGCTAGAGCACGATGAGCCTCCCCCCTCTGGCCAAACCCTCCCCTAACCCGGACGACGCTGGGACAATTGTACGCCGCCCTATGGGACTCCTGATCACTTCCGGTTGTGATACAGCCCAGGATCAAACCTGGGTCTGTGGTCATGCCTCTAGTGCCTGCGATGCAGTGCCTTAGACAGCTGCGCCACTTGGGAGGCCCAAGAACCACATTTATTCACAGCGATTCTGACAATAAAGAAATCACCCAAGATTGCACCATTCAGTAATACAGATGTTAAAAGACAGCACTTTATTTAAGACAATAATTCATGAAGAGGCAATATAAATATAAGACAATAGCACAAGCCTGCATCTCCTCTGAGGATTTACAAGCTTATACATTTAATGTGAATAACAACCCATGTTAAACATAAACACCAGCTAAATGTATTATCGTTTGAAACATTTTAACTTAAAGGTATTTATAAGTTAAATAAACCAGAATTTGTACTTGAACAGAGTTTACATACATCATCAAACACAGAAAGGGCAATAGTCACAGTCATAAGGGCAGTGAATATCTAAGAACATTTCATTAGAAACAGAAATAGGCAGCACAGCTGAGCAGTAGATGTTTGCCCATTCAATGACCATGTTGAAGACCAGTTTTCAAGATTTTGGTTTTTATTTATAGAGATGATTGAACACACTGTAGAGGTGGGTTCTATTCTAAGGGGATAGACCCCTCCCATCTGACCTCTTGTTGACTCTCTCCTCACAATCTAAAAGCATTGGAAAGGAGCTGAGCATACTAAACCCAGCCCTATGGTGACAAGATGGGGCAATTACAATGTCTACAATACCGCTTATTCCTATCCGGTCCTTTTTCAGATCAACAATGTGAGTCAGTGAGGGTAGAGGGAAGGGAGTTATTGGCTCCCAACCAACAGAAAGACATGCAGTGTGCTTACTGTGGTGGTCTCAGTGCTTGATCAGAGGCAGAGAGAGAGAGCTAGCAGGGCTGTTAGCATCAGACCAACTCTGGCCTGGAATGGAGGGGCATTCGAGTGGCCTGGGAGAGAAAGGAGAAGTTTAAAAAAAAATTAAAAGGTTTTTATTCCTGTCTGTACCCCCCAGTTCACCAGATGTCTTTATTGCATTTCCATGATGCATGAAAATGATCATTGCACAAACAAGTGCACAAACTAGAACCAAATTAAATTCAACATAATAAAAACAACTTTGTGACATTTAATTACTCAGTACGTCCCACCTAGGTCTTACTGCAACAGCCCATCCACTTACCAGTAACATCCAGACTAATGGTCTTGGACATTGAGATGTTGGTCACAGGGTTCTTGGCCACACAAGTGTAGTCCCCTGCATTCTCCAAGGAGGCAATAACAGCGATCATAGGTCCAGTCCCAAACACTGATTGATTGTTGAATTTCCACCCGTACTCGCTGATTGGCCTTGAGTCGGCAGAGCACTTCAGTGTAACTGTGGTTACTGAGCCAATCACCACTGAGACTGGGCCGGAGATATTCACACTCTTAGGGCCATCTACAGAAGAGGTTTAGAAAGGGGGGTCATAATTGGGAAAAGTCTAAATCGGATACTTGGGACATCCAAATTTACGTCACCCATTGAAGTTGAAATGTAAAACAGCTAAGGTAAGGGTTAAGGTTAGGGCTAGGTAAAGGTTAAGGTAGGGATAGGGATTAAGGTTAGGGTTTAAACTAGGGACATCCCAAGTATCCCGGATAGCATTAACCATCATACCAGTGGTGGGTTTCTGACTGTTTCTACATAATATAAAGGTGTATCTTTTAAAATATTACTAAAACGCTAGTACTTACAGTTCACCAGTAGCTGGTATTTAGGGCTGGTGTTTGGACCAAAGAGGTTGGTGGCGACGCACTGATAGTTTCCATCGTTAGACACCTTGACTGGACTGAAGTGCAAAGAGTTGTTAGAGATGGTGATGTCAGAGTTCAAGGTGTTGTTCAGGACCAGAGACAGGTTGTCCTTCATCCAGTAGATGGTGTCATAGTGCCCGGTGACAACACAGGTCAGGGTTAGGTTGTCAGATGCTATTGGTAATTTGTTTCGTTTCACCGTCACCGACGTTATAGCCTCTGTGAGGAGAGAGGATGAGTATTGCTTTATGTACAGTATCAATATATGTTATTTGATAAAATGGTTAGTTCCAGCGACGCAATAGTTGGATATATAAAACAAATGGTTGTACAATCTGATAGATTGTAAATTACTGTTTTATGTTACTGTTTTAGATATTTCCTGTTTTATATCATTATTTCCTGTTGGTATGAATAGATTGTTTTTACATCTTTAGAGATTGAAAGTAGAGTTAGGTTCAAACTCTGTGTATGAGAAGAGTTTAATTATTTAGTGGACTGCAGTGGACAGTAGGAATGTGTACTCCCAAGCCCTCTCCTGACTGAGGAGCACAGATAAATCCAGGCTGATGGAAAAGTACATCTTTGTGGAAGGAGGGGGTGAGAGCTCAAGGTTTAAATGGACACTGTATTGCATTGATGTATTTAGCTGTACTCTTCACTGAGTAAAGATTTTAAATGTTTGGTCTCTTTTGTATGATAAGTATGTCTATTGTAATTCTTACTAGATTGCAAATTAACACAACAGAGCAAAGAATCTGAGGTCTGACTTACCAATGATGGTGAGCATCTTGGAGACAGTGCTGTTTCTGACAGTGAGGTTGTTGAAGGCCACACAGGTGTACTCCCCATGACTGGCTAAGGTCAGTGGGTCAGTCTCATACACTGAGCCAGTCTCCACCTGGGAGCCATTGAAGAACCAGCTAAACTGGCTGGGAGGCTGAGAGGAGGCAGAGCAGTTGAAGGTCACGATGTATCCTGTCATCGCTATGTCCGGACTCATGATAACAGGTCTCTCTGGACCATCTGGGAAACACAAGACAATGAAGATATTGAATGACATTAGCTATTGGAACTGCCATTAGTGCATTTAACGTGGTTTGACCCCTGCAATACCCAACCATCTCCTTGGCTTTATTACATTGGTGCCAGAAGCGAGATTTAAACCTACCCGAATTCCATTACTATGAATTCCATCTTGCCCTCATTATAGGTCAAAATTAGAATAAAATTGGCAGATATAAATTTTGGATTTTGTGCCATAATAACCACTCACAGTTGACGATCAGTCTGTAGTCTGTGCTGGTCATGTTGCTGAAGGGGTTGTAGGCAGAACACTGATAGTCTCCTTTGTCAGAATGCTGGACAGAGTTGAAGGTCAGTGTATTATTGTCAATAGAGAAGTCTATTCTGTTGTCAGCATACAGAGGCCAGCCGTTCCTCATCCACTGAATGGAGTAAATGGTTCCAGTGGTCTCACAGGTCAGAGAGAATGTCTGGTTCAGTATTGGCTGGGATCCCATGACTTTCACCATGGTCATGGTGACTGGTTCTGTGAAGAAAACGTCAGAGTATCACAAGAATGTTGACTTCAATCACTGTAAGTTGAATGGCCTATATCTACAAGTTAAACAGTTTAGATGTATCTTACGTCTTACCAACAACAGTGAGAATCTTGGAGACAGTTCTGTTTCTGCCAGTGACGTTGTTGAAGGCCACACAGGTGTACTCCCCATGACTGGCTAAGGTCAGTGGGCCAGTCTCATACACTGAGCCAGTCTCCACCTGGGAGCCATTGAAGAACCAGCTGAACTGGCTGGGAGGCTGAGAGGAGGCAGAGCAGTTGAAGGTCAGGTTGTGTCCTGTTTCTCCTAATGCTGGTCCTGTTATAACAGGCGCCTCTGGTCCATCTATAATACAAATGACAATCAGCTAGACCCAACATTCCAACAGCATACCACCCTGCATACCACTGCTGGCTTGCTTCTGACGCTAAGCCGGGTTGGTACTGGTCAGTCCCTGGATGGGAGACCAGATGATGCTGGAAGTGGTGTTGGAGGGCCAGTAGGAGGCATTCTTTCCTCTGGTCTAAAAAAATATATCCTAATGCCCCAGGGCAGTGATTGGGGACACTGGCCTGTGTAGGGTGCCATCTTTCAGATGGTACGTTAAACAGGTGTCCTGACTCTCTGAGGTCATTAAAGATCCCATGGCACTTATCGTAAAAGTAGGGGTGTTAACCCCGGTGTCCTGGCTAAATTCCCAATCTGGCCCTCAAACCATCACGGTCACCTAATAATCCCCAGTTTACAATTGGCTCATTCATCCCCCTCCTCTCCCCTGTAACTATTCCTCAGGTCGTTGCTGTAAATGAGGATGTGTTCTCAGTCAATCTACCTGGTAAAATAACTCAGTAGAGGTTATTGGCAAGAAATTCAAAGGTTATCAAAATATGTTAATAGTGTTAGAGGTGGGATTGAAACGTTGACTTTACTACAATATTAATAAGGAAGTTCTCAAAGATTCCACATTAAGCCGTGGGGTTAAAGTTGAACTTTATAGCATTTGTGAACTACACTCTTAGAAATAAAGGTGCTATCTAAAACCATAAAAGGGTTCTTTGGCTGTTCCCATAGAAGAACCATTTGAAGAACCCCTTTTGGTTCGAGATAGAACCGTTTTGGATTCCATGTAGAACCCTTTCCACAGAGGGTTCTACATGGAACCCAAAATAGTTCTACCTGGAACCAAAAAGGGTTATCCTATGGGGACAGCCGCAGAACCCTTTTGGAACCCTTTTTTCTATGAGTGTACTCACAGTTGACGATCAGTCTGTAGTTTGAGCTGGTCATGTTGCTGAGGGGGTTGGAAGCAGAACATTGATAGTCTCCGATGTCAGAATCCTGGACATAGTTTAAGGTCAGTGTATTGTTGTTCATAGAGAAGTCTGTTCTGTTGTCAGCATACAGAGGCCAGCCGTTCCTCATCCAGTGAATGGAGTAAACCGTTCCAGCGGTCTCACAGGTCAGAGAGAATCTCTCGTTCAGTATTGGCTGGGCTCCAATGACTTTCACCGTGGTCATGGTCACAGGTGCTGTGGAAAGCAGATCAAATGTTTTTTCAGCACTTTATTTCTCAACTTCCATCTCATTATTCTGTAGGTTCAACAGCACTTGGGCTGTGTCTAAAACCAAATGAACACAAACAAAGTAAAGCAAGTTTTAGTCCCTTGATTTTAAGAAGCAGTTACTGACTCACCAATGATGGTGAGCATCTTGGAGGCAGTGCTGTTTCTGTCAGTGATGTTGTTGAAAGCCACACAGGTGTACTCCCCATGACTGGCTAAGGTCAGTGGGTCAGTCTCATACACTGAGCCAGTCTCCACCTGGGAGCCATTGAAGAACCAGCTGAACTGGCTGGGAGGCTGAGAGGAGGCAGAGCAGTTGAAGGTCACGATGTATCCTGTCATCGCTATGTCCGGACTCATGATAACAGGTCTCTCTGGACCATCTGGGAAACACAAGACAATGAAGATATTGAATGACATTAGCTATTGGAACTGCCATTAGTGCATTTAACGTGGTTTGACCCCTGCAATACCCAACCATCCCCTTGGCTTTATTACATTGGTGCCAGAAGTGTGATCAAAACCTACCCCTATTCCATTATTATAAATTCCATCCTGCCTTCATTATAGGTCAAATTTAGAATGACATTTGCCGATACGTTTGGTTTTGGGCAATAATAACTACTCACAGTTGACGATCAGTCTGTATTCTGTGCTGGTCATGTTGCTGAGGGGGTTGTAGGCAGAACACTGATAGCCTCCGTTGTCAGAATCCTGGACAGAGTTGAAGGTAAGTGTATTGTTGTTCATAGAGAAGTCTGTTCTGTTATCAGCATACAGAGGCCAGCCGTTCTTCATCCAGTGAATGGAGTAAATGGTTCCAGTGGTCTCACACGTCAGAGTAAACATGTTGTCTGCTATTGGTTGGGCACCCATGACTTTCACCATGGCCATGGAGACTGGTTCTGTGAAGAAAACATCAGTGTCACAATAATATTGACTAAAATCACAATCACTGTATGTTGAATGGCCTAAATCTACATGTACAAGTTACGTTTGGATGACTCCTCAGTCTTACCAATGACAATGAGCATCTTGGAGACAGTGCTGTTTCTGCCAGTGACGTTGTTGAAGGCCACACAGGTGTACTCCCCATGACTGGCTAAGGTCAGTGGGTCAGTCTCATACACTGAGCCAGTCACCACCTGGGAGCCATTGAAGAACCAGCTGAACTGGCTGGGAGGCTGAGAGGAGGCAGAGCAGTTGAAGGTCAGGTTGTGTCCTGTTTCTCCTAATGCTGGTCCTGTTATAACAGGCGCCTCTGGTCCATCTATAATACAAATGACAATCAGCTAGACCCAACATTCCAACAGCATACCACCCTGCATACCACTGCTGGCTTGCTTCTGACGCTAAGCCGGGTTGGTACTGGTCAGTCCCTGGATGGGAGACCAGATGATGCTGGAAGTGGTGTTGGAGGGCCAGTAGGAGGCATTCTTTCCTCTGGTCTAAAAAAATATATCCTAATGCCCCAGGGCAGTGATTGGGGACACTGGCCTGTGTAGGGTGCCATCTTTCAGATGGTACGTTAAACAGGTGTCCTGACTCTCTGAGGTCATTAAAGATCCCATGGCACTTATCGTAAAAGTAGGGGTGTTAACCCCGGTGTCCTGGCTAAATTCCCAATCTGGCCCTCAAACCATCACGGTCACCTAATAATCCCCAGTTTACAATTGGCTCATTCATCCCCCTCCTCTCCCCTGTAACTATTCCTCAGGTCGTTGCTGTAAATGAGGATGTGTTCTCAGTCAATCTACCTGGTAAAATAACTCAGTAGAGGTTATTGGCAAGAAATTCAAAGGTTATCAAAATATGTTAATAGTGTTAGAGGTGGGATTGAAACGTTGACTTTACTACAATATTAATAAGGAAGTTCTCAAAGATTCCACATTAAGCCGTGGGGTTAAAGTTGAACTTTATAGCATTTGTGAACTACACTCTTAGAAATAAAGGTGCTATCTAAAACCATAAAAGGGTTCTTTGGCTGTTCCCATAGAAGAACCATTTGAAGAACCCCTTTTGGTTCGAGATAGAACCGTTTTGGATTCCATGTAGAACCCTTTCCACAGAGGTTCTACATGGAACCCAAAATAGTTCTACCTGGAACCAAAAAGGGTTATCCTATGGGGACAGCCGCAGAACCCTTTTGGAACCCTTTTTTCTATGAGTGTACTCACAGTTGACGATCAGTCTGTAGTTTGAGCTGGTCATGTTGCTGAGGGGGTTGGAAGCAGAACATTGATAGTCTCCGATAGCAGAATCCTGGACATAGTTTAAGGTCAGTGTATTGTTGTTCATAGAGAAGTCTGTTCTGTTGTCAGCATACAGAGGCCAGCCGTTCCTCATCCACTGAATGGAGTAAACCGTTCCAGCGGTGCCACAGGTCAGAGAGAATCTCTCGTTCAGTATTGGCTGGGCTCCAATGACTTTCACCGTGGTCATGGTCACAGGTGCTGTGGAAAGCAGATCAAATGTTTTTTCAGCACTTTATTTCTCAACTTCCATCTCATTATTCTGTAGGTTCAACAGCACTTGGGCTGTGTCTAAAACCAAATGAACACAAACAAAGTAAAGCAAGTTTTAGTCCCTTGATTTTAAGAAGCAGTTACTGACTCACCAATGATGGTGAGCATCTTGGAGGCAGTGCTGTTTCTGTCAGTGATGTTGTTGAAGGCCACACAGGTGTACTCCCCATGACTGGCTAAGGTCAGTGGGTCAGTCTCATACACTGAGCCAGTCTCCACCTGGGAGCCATTGAAGAACCAGCTGAACTGGCTGGGAGGCTGAGAGGAGGCAGAGCAGTTGAAGGTCACGATGTATCCTGTCATCGCTATGTCCGGACTCATGATAACAGGTCTCTCTGGACCATCTGGGAAACACAAGACAATGAAGATATTGAATGACATTAGCTATTGGAACTGCCATTAGTGCATTTAACGTGGTTTGACCCCTGCAATACCCAACCATCCCCTTGGCTTTATTACATTGGTGCCAGAAGTGTGATCAAAACCTACCCCTATTCCATTATTATAAATTCCATCCTGCCTTCATTATAGGTCAAATTTAGAATGACATTTGCCGATACGTTTGGTTTTGGGCAATAATAACTACTCACAGTTGACGATCAGTCTGTATTCTGTGCTGGTCATGTTGCTGAGGGGGTTGTAGGCAGAACACTGATAGCCTCCGTTGTCAGAATCCTGGACAGAGTTGAAGTTAAGTGTATTGTTGTTCATAGAGAAGTCTGTTCTGTTATCAGCATACAGAGGCCAGCCGTTCTTCATCCAGTGAATGGAGTAAATGGTTCCAGTGGTCTCACACGTCAGAGTAAACATGTTGTCTGCTATTGGTTGGGCACCCATGACTTTCACCATGGCCATGGAGACTGGTTCTGTGAAGAAAACATCAGTGTCACAATAATATTGACTAAAATCACAATCACTGTATGTTGAATGGCCTAAATCTACATGTACAAGTTACGTTTGGATGACTCCTCAGTCTTACCAATGACAATGAGCATCTTGGAGACAGTGCTGTTTCTGCCAGTGACGTTGTTGAAGGCCACACAGGTGTACTCCCCATGACTGGCTAAGGTCAGTGGGTCAGTCTCATACACTGAGCCAGTCACCACCTGGGAGCCATTGAAGAACCAGCTGAACTGGCTGGGAGGCTGAGAGGAGGCAGAGCAGTTGAAGGTCAGGTTGTGTCCTGTTTCTCCTAATGCTGGTCCTGTTATAACAGGCGCCTCTGGTCCATCTATAATACAAATGACAATCAGCTAGACCCAACATTCCAACAGCATACCACCCTGCATACCACTGCTGGCTTGCTTCTGACGCTAAGCCGGGTTGGTACTGGTCAGTCCCTGGATGGGAGACCAGATGATGCTGGAAGTGGTGTTGGAGGGCCAGTAGGAGGCATTCTTTCCTCTGGTCTAAAAAAATATATCCTAATGCCCCAGGGCAGTGATTGGGGACACTGGCCTGTGTAGGGTGCCATCTTTCAGATGGTACGTTAAACAGGTGTCCTGACTCTCTGAGGTCATTAAAGATCCCATGGCACTTATCGTAAAAGTAGGGGTGTTAACCCCGGTGTCCTGGCTAAATTCCCAATCTGGCCCTCAAACCATCACGGTCACCTAATAATCCCCAGTTTACAATTGGCTCATTCATCCCCCTCCTCTCCCCTGTAACTATTCCTCAGGTCGTTGCTGTAAATGAGGATGTGTTCTCAGTCAATCTACCTGGTAAAATAACTCAGTAGAGGTTATTGGCAAGAAATTCAAAGGTTATCAAAATATGTTAATAGTGTTAGAGGTGGGATTGAAACGTTGACTTTACTACAATATTAATAAGGAAGTTCTCAAAGATTCCACATTAAGCCGTGGGGTTAAAGTTGAACTTTATAGCATTTGTGAACTACACTCTTAGAAATAAAGGTGCTATCTAAAACCATAAAAGGGTTCTTTGGCTGTTCCCATAGAAGAACCATTTGAAGAACCCCTTTTGGTTCGAGATAGAACCGTTTTGGATTCCATGTAGAACCCTTTCCACAGAGGTTCTACATGGAACCCAAAATAGTTCTACCTGGAACCAAAAAGGGTTATCCTATGGGGACAGCCGCAGAACCCTTTTGGAACCCTTTTTTCTATGAGTGTACTCACAGTTGACGATCAGTCTGTAGTTTGAGCTGGTCATGTTGCTGAGGGGGTTGGAAGCAGAACATTGATAGTCTCCGATGTCAGAATCCTGGACATAGTTTAAGGTCAGTGTATTGTTGTTCATAGAGAAGTCTGTTCTGTTGTCAGCATACAGAGGCCAGCCGTTCCTCATCCACTGAATGGAGTAAACCGTTCCAGCGGTGCCACAGGTCAGAGAGAATCTCTCGTTCAGTATTGGCTGGGCTCCAATGACTTTCACCGTGGTCATGGTCACAGGTGCTGTGGAAAGCAGATCAAATGTTTTTTCAGCACTTTATTTCTCAACTTCCATCTCATTATTCTGTAGGTTCAACAGCACTTGGGCTGTGTCTAAAACCAAATGAACACAAACAAAGTAAAGCAAGTTTTAGTCCCTTGATTTTAAGAAGCAGTTACTGGCTCACCAATGATGGTGAGCATCTTGGAGGCAGTGCTGTTTCTGTCAGTGATGTTGTTGAAGGCCACACAGGTGTACTCCCCATGACTGGCTAAGGTCAGTGGGTCAGTCTCATACACTGAGCCAGTCTCCACCTGGGAGCCATTGAAGAACCAGCTGAACTGGCTGGGAGGCTGAGAGGAGGCAGAGCAGTTGAAGGTCACGATGTATCCTGTCATCGCTATGTCCGGACTCATGATAACAGGTCTCTCTGGACCATCTGGGAAACACAAGACAATGAAGATATTGAATGACATTAGCTATTGGAACTGCCATTAGTGCATTTAACATGGTTTGACCCCTGCAATACCCAACCATCCCCTTGGCTTTATTACATTGGTGCCAGAAGTGTGATCAAAACCTACCCCTATTCCATTATTATAAATTCCATCCTGCCTTCATTATAGGTCAAATTTAGAATGACATTTGCCGATACGTTTGGTTTTGGGCAATAATAACTACTCACAGTTGACGATCAGTCTGTATTCTGTGCTGGTCATGTTGCTGAGGGGGTTGTAGGCAGAACACTGATAGCCTCCGTTGTCAGAATCCTGGACAGAGTTGAAGGTAAGTGTATTGTTGTTCATAGAGAAGTCTGTTCTGTTATCAGCATACAGAGGCCAGCCGTTCTTCATCCAGTGAATGGAGTAAATGGTTCCAGTGGTCTCACACGTCAGAGTAAACATGTTGTCTGCTATTGGTTGGGCACCCATGACTTTCACCATGGCCATGGAGACTGGTTCTGTGAAGAAAACATCAGTGTCACAATAATATTGACTAAAATCACAATCACTGTATGTTGAATGGCCTAAATCTACATGTACAAGTTACGTTTGGATGACTCCTCAGTCTTACCAATGACAATGAGCATCTTGGAGACAGTGCTGTTTCTGCCAGTGACGTTGTTGAAGGCCACACAGGTGTACTCCCCATGACTGGCTAAGGTCAGTGGGTCAGTCTCATACACTGAGCCAGTCACCACCTGGGAGCCATTGAAGAACCAGCTGAACTGGCTGGGAGGCTGAGAGGAGGCAGAGCAGTTGAAGGTCAGGTTGTGTCCTGTTTCTCCTAATGCTGGTCCTGTTATAACAGGCATCTCTGGTCCATCTATAATACAAAAGACAAGCAGCTAGTCCCAACATCTGACTGTCACTCAATAGAGGTTATTGGCAAGACGTTCAAAAGTCATCAAAATATGTTAATAGTGTTAGAGGTGGGATTGAAACATTTACATTGTGTCACGACTTCTACCGGGGGGTAACTCCTCTCCCTGTTCGGGCGGCGCTCTGCGCTCGGCGTCGCTGGTCTACTAGCCACTACCGATCCCTTTTTCTTTTTCTGGTTGTTTTGTCTGTGTTTCTTTTCACACCTGGTTTTCAATTGCTTTGATTTCTGTGGGTATATAGGGCAGCTGTTACCTGCCGTAATTCGTGCAGGATTAGACTTGTGTGTATTGCGTTCGATGGTATTTGATGTTTGTTGTTTTTTCGCATTTACGCACGTGTATGTAAAGTGTCGGAACTGTGTTAGTTCCTCCGTGTGTTTGCACGATTATTCGAGAGCGTAGTTTTGGGATTTTTGTTCTGTGCCATTTGCATTGCTGGACTATTATTAAACACGCTCCTCAGACATCCCTGCTCTCCTGCGCCTGACTCCTACACCTCTCACCAAGACGCATGTTATCACAGAATCCTGCACCAATATAATTATGGAGTCAGCAGGAGCGGACGCACTTCCAGGGTCCGTGGAGGA
Organism: Oncorhynchus clarkii lewisi; assembly: GCF_045791955.1. Classification (NCBI taxonomy): domain Eukaryota; kingdom Metazoa; phylum Chordata; class Actinopteri; order Salmoniformes; family Salmonidae; genus Oncorhynchus; species Oncorhynchus clarkii. The sequence goes on along the minus strand of NC_092149.1, from coordinate 17,443,004 downwards.
GCGAGTTCAACACCACACGGCAGTGTTACACCGACTGGGGACCGCCATGGATCAGGTGATGGCGAAGATGGAGAGATGGGAGAGAGGTGGCCTTCCCACACCGTTATCAGCTACACCCCAACCAGTACCACTACCCTCTCCTTCATTGCCTGAGCACAGTGGAATTCGACTCGCCCTCCCGAGGGAGTATGATGGGACGGCGGCCGGGTGCCAGGGCTTCTTACTCCAGATGGACCTATACCTGGCGACCGTTCGTCCGGCTCCTTCGGGGGGTGAGAGCGTGAACGCCCTCGTCTCCTGCCTCGCAGGTAAAGCCCTGGAGTGGGCCAACGCGGTGTGGAACGATCCTGACTCTGCGAGGGACCACTACCCAGAGTTCACCCGCCGCTTTCGGGCCGTGTTTGATCACCCACCTGAGGGTCGAGCGGCGGGTGAACGGCTGTTCCATCTGAGGCAGGAGAGGAGGAGTGCTCAGGACTTTGCTCTAGAGTTCCGGACCTTGGCCGCTGGCGCGGGATGGAACGACAGGGCCTTGATCGATCACTATAGGTGTAGTTTGCGTGAGGACGTCCGTAGGGAGCTGGCCTGTAGAGACACCACCCTGTCCTTGGACCAATTGATCGACATGTCCATTCGGTTGGACAACTTGCTGGCGACCCGCGGACGTCCAGATCGGGCTCTGTCAGTTCCATCTCCCAGCTCCACCACTCCAACACCCATGGAGCTAGGAGGTGCTTCAGCGAGGGCGACCGGAGGAGGGGGCCTTTCCTGTGCCAGCTGTGGTCGCAGAGGGCACACTGCTGACCGGTGCTGGGGGGGCCCCCCCGGGAGTCGAGACGCCAGGCCGAGCACTGCCCGGACACCTCAGGTGAGTCGGCACCAGGCTCACCCAGAGCCCCCTGTTGGTCACGTGTATGTATGGATTGTTTTTCCTAAATTTTCCCCTCTTTCCCGGCATAAGGCGCTAGTAGATTCAGGCGCGGCGGGGAATTTTATTGACCGCGGTTTAGCGAACAGGTTAGGGATTCCCCTTGTTCAGCTGGATAAACCCTTCCCAGTGCACGCCTTAGATAGCCGACCATTAGGGTCAGGGCTAGTCAGGGAGGCCACGGCTCCACTGGATATGGTTACGCAGGAGGGTCATGAGGAGAGAATTAGTCTCTTCCTCATTGATTCTCCTGCGTTTCCGGTGGTGTTGGGGATCCCCTGGTTGGCCCGTCACAACCCCAGGATTTCGTGGCAACAGAGGGCTCTACAGGGGTGGTCGGAGGAGTGCTCAGGCAGGTGTGTAGGAGTTTCCATCGGTGCTACAACGGTGGAGAGTCCAGACCAAGTCTCCACCGTGCACATTCCCTCAGAATATGCCGATTTGGCTATCGCCTTCTGTAAAAAGAAGGCGACCCAATTACCACCTCATCGACGAGGGGATTGTGCGATAAATCTCCTGGTAGGCGCTGCACTTCCCAGGAGTCACGTGTATCCCCTGTCACAGGAGGAGACGGTGGCTATGGAGACATACATATCGGAATCTCTGGGGCAGGGGTTCATTCAGCCCTCCATCTCACCTGCCTCCTCGAGTTTCTTTTTTGTGAAGAAGAAGGAGGGTGGTCTGCGTCCGTGCATTGACTATAGAGGTCTAAATTCCATCACGGTGGGGTATAGTTACCCGCTACCTCTCATTGCCACGGCGATTGAGTCATTTCACGGAGCACGGTTTTTCACAAAACTGGATCTCAGGAGTGCATATAACTTGGTGCGTATCCGGAAGGGAGATGAGTGGAAGACGGCGTTTAGTACCACATCCGGCCATTATGAGTACCTCGTCATGCCGTACGGGTTGAAGAATGCTTCAGCAGTCTTCCAATCTTTTGTGGATGAGATTCTCAGGGATCTGCACAGTCAGGGTGTGGTGGTTTACATCGATGATATTCTGGTCTATTCCGCTACACGGGCCGTGCATGTGTCTCTGGTGCGCAGGGTACTTGGGAGACTGTTGGAGCATGACCTGTACGTCAAGGCTGAGAAATGCTCGTTCTTCCAACAGGCCGTCTCCTTCCTTGGATATCGCATTTCCACATCGGGGTTGGTGATGGAGGATGACCGCATTGCAGCCGTGAGTAATTGGCCGACTCCAACCACGGTAAAGGAGGTGCAGCGGTTCTTAGGGTTTGCCAACTACTACCGGAGGTTTATCCGGGGTTTTGGGCAGGTGGCTGCGCCCATTACGTCACTGCTGAAGGGGGGGCCGACGCGTCTGGGGTGGTCGGCTGAGGCGGACAGGGCTTTTGGTCGACTGAAGGCTCTTTTTACCTCGGCTCCGTGCTGGCGCATCCGGACCCCTCTTTGGCATTTATAGTGGAGGTGGACGCATCCGAGGCTGGGGTTGGAGCCGTGCTCTCCCAGCGCTCGGGTGCGCCACCGAAGCTCCGCCCCTGTGCTTTCTTTTCTCAGAAGCTCAGCCCGGCGGAGCGAAACTATGACGTGGGGGATCGGGAGCTGCTAGCTGTTGTCAGAGCCCTGAAGGTGTGGAGACATTGGCTTGAGGGGGCCCAGCACCCTTTCCTCATCTGGACTGACCACCGTAATCTAGAGTACATTCGGGCAGCGAGGAGACTGAACCCTCGTCAGGCAAGGTGGGCCATGTTTTTCACCCGATTTAGGTTTACCATCTCCTATAGACCAGGCTCCCAGAACACTAAGGCAGACGCACTGTCCCGACTATATGATACGGAGGAGCGGGCCATTGATCCTGCGCCCATCCTCCCGGCTTCTTGTCTAGTGGCACCTGTAAGGTGGGAGGTGGACGCAGACATTGAGCGAGCATCGCGTGTTGAGCCCACTCCACCACAATGTCCAGCGGGACGGGTGTATGTTCCGCTGGAGGTTAGAGACAGGTTAATTTGGTGGGCTCACACATCCCCCTCCTCTGGTCATCCGGGGATTGGGAGGACGGTGCGATGTCTTAGTGGGAAGTACTGGTGGACCACTTTAGCCAAGGACGTGAGGGTTTATGTGTCCTCTTGCTCAGTGTGCGCTCAGTGCAAGGCTCCTAGGCACCTGCCCAGAGGGAAGTTACAACCCCTTCCCGTTCCACAGCGGCCTTGGTCACACCTGTCGGTTGACTTCTTGACCGATCTGCCACCGTCACAGGGCAACACCACAATCCTGGTCGTTGTGGATCGGTTTTCTAAGTCCTGTCGTCTCCTCCCTTTGCCCGGTCTCCCTACGGCCCTACAGACGGCGGAGGCCCTGTTTACTCACGTCTTCCGGCACTACGGGGTGCCTGAGGATATTGTTTCTGATCGGGGTCCCCAGTTCACGTCCAGGGTGTGGAAGGCTTTCATGGAACGTTTGGGGGTCTCGGTCAGCCTGACCTCTGGGTTTCACCCCGAGAGTAATGGGCAGGTGGAAAGAGTGAACCAGGATGTGGGTAGGTTTCTGCGGTCGTATTGCCAGGACCGGCCAGGGGAGTGGGCGAAGTACATCCCCTGGGCGGAGATGGCCCAGAACTCACTCCCCCACTCCTCTACGAACCTGTCGCCCTTCCAATGTGTGTTGGGCTATCAGCCGGTCCTGGTACCATGGCATCAGAGCCAGACCGAGGCTCCTGCGGTGGACGATTGGGTGAAACGCTCAAGGGAAACCTGGGAGGCCGCCCATGGGTACCTTAAACGGGCCGAAGCACGGCAGAAGGCCAGTGCCGACCGCCATCGCAGCGAGGCCCCGGTGTACACACCGGGGGACCGGGTCTGGCTCTCGACCCGAAACCTGCCCCTCCACCTGCCCTGCCGGAAGCTGGGTCCGCGGTTTGTGGGGCCATTCAAAGTCCTGAGGAGAATAAACGAGGTGTGTTATAGGTTACAGCTCCCCCCGTATTACCGTATTAACCCCTCGTTTCATGTGTCTCTCCTCAGGCCGGTGGTGGCTGGTCCGCTTCAAGAAGATGAGGTGCGGGAGGTCCCTCCGCCCCCCCTGGACATCGGGGGGGCGCCGGCGTATGCAGTTCGGTCCATACTGGACTCGAGGCGTCGGGTGGGGGGTCTTCAGTACCTCGTGGACTGGGAGGGGTACGGTCCGGAGGAGAGATGCTGGGTGCCGGTGGAGGACGTACTGGATCCTCCTATGCTAAGGGAGTTTCACCGCCTCCATCCGGATCGCCCTGCGCCTCGTCCTCCGGGTCGTCCTCGAGGCCGGCGTCGACGCGCTGCGGGAGCCGCGCGTCAGGGGGGGGTACTGTCACGACTTCTACCGGGGGTAACTCCTCTCCCTGTTCGGGTGGCGCTCGGCGCTCGGCGTCGCCGGTCTACTAGCCACTACCGATCCCTTTTTCTTTTTCTGGTTGTTTTGTCTGTGTTTCTTTTCACACCTGGTTTTCAATTGCTTTGATTTCTGTGGGTATATAGGGCAGCTGTTACCTGCCGTAATTCGTGCAGGATTAGACTTGTGTGTATTGCGTTCGATGGTATTTGATGTTTGTTGTTTTTTCGCATTTACGCACGTGTATGTAAAGTGTCGGAACTGTGTTAGTTCCTCCGTGTGTTTGCACGATTATTCGAGAGCGTAGTTTTGGGATTTTTGTTCTGTGCCATTTGCATTGCTGGACTATTATTAAACACGCTCCTCAGACATCCCTGCTCTCCTGCGCCTGACTCCTACACCTCTCACCAAGACGCATGTTATCACACATTGACTTTACTACAATATTTAAAAAGGAAGTTCTCAAAGATTCCACATTAAGCCTTGGGGTTAAAGTTGAACTTTATAGCGTTTGTGAACTACACTCTTAGACAAAAATGTGCTATCTAAAATCATAAATGGGTTCTTTAGCTGTTCCCATAGAAGAGCCCTTTGAAGAACCCCTTTTGGTTCTAGGTAGAACCGTTTTGGGTTCCATGTAGAACCCTTTCCACAGAGGGTTCTACCTGGAACCAAAAAGGGTTATCGTATGAGGACAGCCGCAGAACCCTTTTGGAACCCTTTTTTCTATGAGTGTACTCACAGTTGACGATCAGTCTGTAGTTTGAGCTGGTCATGTTGCTGAGGGGGTTGGAAGCAGAACATTGATAGTATCCGATGTCAGAATCCTGGACATAGTTGAAGGTCAGTGTATTGTTCATAGAGAAGTCTGTTCTGTTGTCAGCATACAGAGGCCAGCCGTTCCTCATCCACTGAATGGAGTAAACCGTTCCAGCGGTCTCACAGGTCAGAGAGAATCTCTCGTTCAGTATTGGCTGGGCTCCAATGACTTTCACCGTGGTCATGGTCACAGGTGCTGTGGAAAGCAGATCAAATGTTTTTTCAGCACTTTATTTCTCAACTTCCATCTCATTATTCTGTAGGTTCAACAGCACTTGGGCTGTGTCTAAAACCAAATGAACACAAACAAAGTAAAGCAAGTTTTAGTCCCTTGATTTTAAGAAGCAGTTACTGACTCACCAATGATGGTGAGCATCTTGGAGGCAGTGCTGTTTCTGCCAGTGACGTTGTTGAAGGCCATACAGGTGTACTCCCCATGACTGGCTAAGGTCAGTGGGCCAGTCTCATACACTGAGCCAGTCTCCACCTGGGAGCCATTGAAGAACCAGCTGAACTGGCTGGGAGGCTGAGAGGAGGCAGAGCAGTTGAAGGTCACGATGTGTCCTGTCATTGCTATATCTGGACTAGTTACATCAGGTTTCTCTGGTCCATCTGTTAAAACAAGACAGTATGGTTAGCCTTATGGTCTTACTATTTTGTCAAAGAATAGTAAGTATGTAGCCTTAGAACAGCTCATAGGTGCAGGAGCCTATATCTTGTTAATGTTGCATGTTGCAGTTTGATGTATAAGTACATCCCCTGGACAGGACACTATTTTTTTACAGGCCCTTACCCCCAATATATCTCCTCAGTGCTGAGTGCCAAGTAAAGACACATTGGGTCCCATTCTTACAGTCGTTGGTATGACTCATCCAGGGATCAAGCTCCCAGTGGTGGAAAAATAACCCAATTGTCATACTCAAGTAAAAGTGAAAGTCATCCAGTAAAAAAACTACTTGAGTAAAAGTCTAAAAGTATTTGGTTTTAAATCTACTTAAGTATCAATTGTAAATGTGATTGCTAAAATATGCTTCAACTTCATAGGGCTAGGCCCCTTTTTTGTCAATTTCCACCTGAATGACCTGCCCAGAGTAAACTGCCTGTTGCTCAGGCCCTGAAGCCAGGATACGCATATAATAGGTACCATTGGAAAGAAAACACTTTGAAGTGTTTAGAAATGTGAAACTAATGTAGGAAAATATAACACAATAGATATGGTAGGAGAAAAGACAAAGACAAACCAACCGGAATTTCTTTACTTTTTAGAGACTCATAAAGGTCATATTGACAATTAGCTCCCTGGATGCAATTCCTATGGCTTCCACAGGGTGTCAGCAGTGTATGTTCAAGGTTTCAGACTTGTAATTTCAAAAACGAATAAGAAATATCAGTTTTAGTACAGGGACACAGTCTTGGAAATTCGTGTTTGCGCGTGCCATGAAGACAGGATGCACCTGCTAAAATCGATTTCCTATTGAACATTCTTCTTTCCGTAAGAAATATTATAGTTTGATTACTTTTTAGGGTATCTGAGGAGTGAATATAAATGTATTTTGACTTGTTGAAACAAAGTTTAGGGGTAGATTTTTGGATTCTTTTCTCTGCATGTGGAACGAGTGGATTACTCAAATCGATGGCGCCAACTAAACTGACTTTTTGGGATATAAAGAAGGATTTTATCTAACAAAACAACTCTACATGTTATAGCTGGGACCCTTTGGATGACAAATCAGAGGAAGATTTTCAAAAAGTAAGTAAATATTTAATCGCTATTTGTGAATTTCTGAAACCTGTGCTGTGGAAAATATTTTTTTTGTCGGGCGCCATCCTCAAACAATTGCATTTCATGTTTTTGCTGTAATAGCTACTGTAAATCGAACAGTGCAGTTAGATTAACAAGAATTAAAGCTTTCAACCGATGGAAGAATATGTTAACAAACCAGACGGGACGATTTTCTTGTTTAAAAATATTGCAGATAGCCAGGGGCAAACTCAAACATCATGTACAAACCAGGCATTTGTGTTTAGTGAGTCCACCAGATCAGTGGCAGTAGGGATGACCAGGCATGTTCTGTTGATAAGTGCATGAATTGTACCATTTCTCTGTCCTGCTTAGCATTCAAAATGTAACAAGTACTTTCGGGTGTCAGGGAAAATGTAAGGAGTAAAAAGTACATCATTTTATTTAGGATTGTAAGGAGTAAAAAGTACATCATTTTATTTAGGATTGTAGTGGAGTAAAAGTTGTCCAAAATATAAATAGTAAAGTAAAGTACAGATACCCCAAAAAACGACATAAGTACTACTTTAAAGTATTTTTTACTTAAGTACTTTACACCTCTGCAAGCTCCCAACCTTCTAATCTCAGGGCGGATACTCTAACTACAAGGCCACTGAATTGGTTTTATCAGACAAAGATGACCAGCTCTTGTAATACTCACAGTTCACCACAAGCTTGTAAGTCATGCTGGTCTTGTTACTGACAGCATTAAAGGCCTCACAGAGATATTCTCCACTGTCAGAAAACTGGATTGGGTTGATAACCATTGTCTTGTTGTCCGTAGAGAAGAATGTTCTGTTGTTTAGGGAGATGACCTGGCCGTTAATCAACCAGTGAATGTAGTCTACAGGTCCAGTCACCTCACACCGCAGAGTGAACGACTGATCCAGTATTGGTGGCTTCCCATCACGGTTCAACGAAACCGCTGATATCGGCTCTATGGTGAAAAGAAGAGGAGGAGTACTTCACTCGATTGGTGGAAAAAATACCGTGATATAACATTGTATTCATAACCATCAATAGTCAAATATTCACTACCAACTATACGACATTTCGTAACGATGAATGTTGCCTCACCCACGATCTTTATCATTGTGGTAATGGTGGCGTATCGGAGTGTGACATTGTTGTGGGCTAAGCAGGTGTAACTTCCTGTCTGGTTCTCCCTGGTGTTCTGCAGGCTCAGCTGTGGACTTTGCTCGTTGAGGAACACCCCATTAAACCTCCACTTGTAGGACACAGCGGGTTTGGACTGAGCGGAGCAGGACAGAGTGATGACAGAGCCCATCATGTAGGCTGTATGTCCTATGATCATCTCAGGAACTACCATCATGGTGAGTTTACTTGGGCCATCTATGGGAGGAACGAATAACAATGAAGTGTTGGGTAAACATTACCTAGAATATGTTACCGTCCTGCTCTATTGTGCAAGCTGAGGAACTAAACACAGTGTACTCATGATCCATGCAAATAATGACCTGGATCATGTGGACACGGAGGAATGATTTGGGATGAAAATAGGCATATTACATCATTGCATAGAATGCTGGCTCTCAATGACAAGGTACAATCCATGTCTGTTGTGTATGACTCATGTGTACTGCATACTCTGACACTCACATCTAACATTGAGGCCAATGGGCTGGCTGGTGCCATTGCTGATTCCATTGATGACCTCACATCTGAACGGCCCTTCATCGTATCGTGTCACACTGACTATGGAGAGAGTGCTGTTCCCAACACCAAGCTGAACTCGGTCACTGGCTGCAACCTCTGAGCTGCCATTCATCCAGCGGTAGGAGAGGGAGGTACCAGAGGAGACGGAGCAGGTGAAAATAGCAGTGTCGTTTAATTCCACTAGATCAGTGGCGTTGGCTCTTAGAGTCACGTTTGAAATGGGCTCTGTGGGTGAGAGAGTAGATGGCAGTCAAGATAAGATGGATGTGTCTCAAGAAAGGGTTTTGTGTGTGTTACTGAATTACAACCATATAGTTGCTATTTCTTTCACACTGTAACACTTGTTTTGGAAATCAATCTAAATATGCTATTTTGTTTACTTATCATAAAGACCAGGTTTCGTGATTGAGCCCTGTTAAGCCCTTAGTGTCTTTGAAAACGTAAAATGTATTGTGTACGTCTTATCTGAAATTGAAAAGAACAGTTTGCTCATACTCTGTGATCTGTATAAGGTATTATGAAGGTCAACTTCACTATAGGTTCAGAAAACATAGACATTTTTAAGAGTTAGCTTTCCATGTCAGGAAAATTACTTTTATTATTATGACAGAGATTAATCATTGATAGATAATGTATTTGCATCAGTGGAGGCTGCTGAGGGGAGAACGGCTCATAATAATGGCTGGAATGGAATGGTATCAAAAACATGGTTTTCATATGTTTGATACCATTCCATTCACTTCATTACACTCAATTCCAGCCATTATTATTAGCTGTCCTTCCCTTGTCAGCCTCCTCTGATGTGCAAGCATGTTTGCATGTGAACCTGCGTGCAAGTAAGTATGTGAATGGGCAAGTAAGTGTGCAGGTGAGCATGTGTGCGAGGAAGTGACCGTGTGTGCCATTGAGAGGGAGTCGACCATCATAGAAAGCTAAACAGACAGGCAGAGGTCAGTTCCTTACCCTGGACAGACAAGGTCACCACAGCGGTCAGGACTGGCTCCATTCCCTGCACGGTATACAGACCTGAGTCGTTGAGTTGGAGAGAGCTTATGGACAGCTCTGCGGAGGAGCGGTTGAATGAGACTCTGCCTTGATAACTTGTACTCACAATACTGCCACCAGGATAGAAAAGTACAATGGTTGTAGTTTCATATGACCAGGTCCCTATGTTGATGGAGCTTTCGGGAACAACGTTCAGGGTGACATTACTGCCCACAGCTAAGGGGTTCATCGAGGGAACCACCACCTGGCCAGAGACATCTAGAAGAGGATGGATTGATGAGTTTAGTTCATATTTTGAGATATTATTAATCCGTACAAAATTCTTTAAAGTCCTTTAAATATTTTAATTGAAATTAATCAAATCTTCAGACTATGTCACTTTAACAGAAATATAAGCTTTTGTTTTCAAATTAGTGTCTTCAAGTTGAACGCACAATTTACAACATGACCTAGTATCTATGTCTAATGTCTACTCTAGACATTGGTTGGTTTTCAATGTCAAATAAATAGAAACCTTCATCTTTCTGACTTGATACTGTTTGACTGAAGTGCATCAACCAAACAGAGACATTTGAACAACCTGTTACTTATCTAACAAAGCGTGTGTGACTTATTGCACAAATAAGCATCAATATATTTCCAGAACGAGCTTATCATCCAACGTACCTGTAGTGAAGTTGAGCAGCACCAGGATGAGAACCCACACCAGAGGATGGTCCATAGTTCTGCCACTTATCAAACACCACGGATCAGAAGTGAACGGGACACTTTCCTATGAACCAAATGACTGTCCAGACTTCTTGATAAATCCAAACATGTCGATACTGCACAGTCACAGTCTCCTCTCAATCAGCAAATATTTATTCAGGGTAATGTAATGGTGCTGGAGTCAGGTGGTGCAAACGTACCTACCCACCCTACCTGTCGCCAGAACACACACACACACACACACCTACCCAACTACCCACGCCCTGGTATGCCCACATACATTTTTCCCACTGTGTTTTTTGTTGACACACAGGCTTGTTTTCATGGTTTACTGTAAATCTGATCAACTCTGTCTTTCCTATACAGGTCCTGGGAGAAGGCTGGATGGTACATGGCCAATGAGGCCGGGGATAGGTCCTCTGATGCTGTCGAAACTCATTATCCATCCACAGCGGCTGAGGCAACGTGGGCTCATAAGACACTGTTCCCATTGAACCTGTCAAGAAAACACTTTCAGTGCCGTGAAAAGTATTTGCCCCTTTTCTGATTTTCTATATTTTTGCATAGTTTTGATATTGAATGTTATCAGATCTTCAACCGAAACCCAATTTTAAAAAAGGGAACCTGAGTTTACAAATAACAAAATAAATTGATACTTATTTTATTTATTTAATTTAAAAAGATGAAAAAGTAATTGCTCCTTTACACTCAATAACTGGTTGTGCCACCTTTAGCTGCAATGACTCCAACCAAACGCTTCCTGTAGTTGATCAGTCTCTCACCTCGTTTTGGAGGAATTTTGGCCCACTCTTCCATCCAGAACTGCTTTAACTCAGAGACCTTTTGGAGTTTTCAAGCATGAACTGCTCGTTTCAAGTCCTGCCACAGCATCTCAATTGGGATTAGGTCTGGACTTTGACTAGGCCATTCCAAAACATCAAATTGTGTTCTGCAACATTGTCTTGCTACATGACTCATCTGCGCTTCAGCTTCAGCTCACAGCCAGATGGCCTGACATTCTCCTGTAGAATTCTCTGATAGAGAGCAGAATTCATGGTTCCCTCTGTTAAGGCAAGTCGTCCAGATCCTGAGGCACCAAAGCATCTCCAAACCATCACACTACCGCTATCATGCTTGACCATTGGTATGAGGATCTTACTGTAGAATGCAGTGTTTGGTTTTCGCCAGGCATAATGGGACCCATCTCGTCCAAAAAGGTATACATAGAACATTCTTCCAAAATCTTGATGATCATTCAGATATATCCAAATGATTGTTGGCAAACTTGAATCAACGTTTTGGATGACATGGGTCCCATCAAGACTCTTCCTGGGCAATCGGGGAAGAAGGGCCTTGGTCAGTGAGGTGACCAAGAACCCAATGGTCACTCTGTCAGAGCTCCAGAGTTCCTCTGTGTAGATTGGTAGAACCTTTGCAAAAGGCACCTAAAATTTCTCAGACCATAAGATACAAGATTCTCTGGTCTGATGAAACCAAGACTGAACTCTTTGGCCTGAATGCCAAGCGTCGCGTCTGGAGGAAACCTGGCACCATCCTTTCTGTGAAGCATGGTGGAGGTAACATCATGCTGTGGGGATGTTTTTCAGCGGCAAGGACTGGGAGACTAGTCAGGAAAGGGAAAGGGAAAGATGAACGGCGCAAAGTACAGAGAGATCCTTGATGAAAATCTGCTCCAGAGTGCTCAGGGCCTCCGACTGGGGCAACAGTTTAACTTCCAACAAGACAATGTGTCATGTCCTGACCTTAGTTCCTTTTTTTATGTCTCTATTTTAGGTTGGTCAGGGCGTGAGTTGGGGTGGGCATTCTATGTTTTGTTCTATGTTTGTATTTCTATGTGTTTGGCCTGGTATGGTTCCCAATCAGAGGCAGCTGTCTCTGATTGAGAATCGTACTTAGGCAGCCTGGTTTCGCCCTTGAGTTGGGGGTAGTTGTTTTCTGTCTCTGTATCTGTACCAGACAGGACTATTTTGTTTGTTCTGTTTTGTTCTTTTTGTTCTAGTGTTCAGTGTAAATAAAAGATCATGAACACGTACCACTCTGCACCTTGATCCTCTCCTTCTTCCACCAACGACAACCGTTACACAATGACCCTAAGTACACAGCGAAGACAACACAGGAGTGGCTTCGGGACAAGTCTCTGAATGTTCTTGAGTGGCCCAGCCAGAGCCCAGACTTGAACCCGATCGAACATCTCTGGAGAGACCTGAAAATAGCTGTGCAGCGACGCTCCCCATCCAACTTGACAGAACTTCATAGGATCTGCAGAGAAGAGCGGGAGAAACTCCCCAAGTACAGGTGTGCGAAGCTTGTAGCGTCATACCCAAGAAGAATCGAGGCTGAAATCACTGCAAACAGTGCTTCAACAAAGTATTGAGTAAAGGGTCTGAATACTTACTGTATGTAAATGTCTTTGTCATTATGGGGTATTGTGTGTAGATTGAGGGGAAAACATTTTTTTAAATAAATTTTTGAATAGGGCTGTAACGTAACAAAATGTGTAAAAGGTCAAGGGGTCTGAATACTTTCTCAATGCACTGTACATGTACAAATAAATACTGTACATGTACAAATATTCCCATATAGGTACAATTTCCATATACATATTAATATATAGTTAAGCAGTAATGCTCAGGCACTATTCAATTCAATTCAAATGGGCTTTATTGGCATGGGAAACATGTTTACATAGCCAAATCAAGTTAAATAAACAATAAACAAAAGTGAGAAGACACAAAACATAAAAAACTATTTGAAATTAACTTTAAATATTGCACTCACAAAAGTTTTAAAAATATAGACATTTCAAGTCCTATTTCACCATTTAATAGAAAGAAAAAAATGTTATAAAAAAGCTTTTTCTTCTGGAACCCTCCCTTGAATTCCAAAGAATCATCAAAGAACCCTTTGAAGGATGGTGAAACGTTTTTCGGTAGAACCCTTTGCCTTACAAAGAACCCTCGTCTTCCAAAAATGGTTCTTCAGATGAAAATGGTTATTGGCAGAACCATATCCCTTAGTAAAGAACCCTTTTGGAACTCTTTTGTCTAAGAGTGTATACTGTATGCCATCTACATCAAAGCTTGTTGCAGTCTTTTTATTACTGCATGTTTGCTCATGGACTGCTTCACACTCAGTAATATTGACTGGGATTTAATAGAGACATGAATCCATCTGTCACTCTGTTTACAGTTTATTATACAAACCCACTAACCACAGGATCTGCCTCCACACTCATCACACTAGTCACTATTTACTGTATCTACACGGTCCAGCAGTAAATAACTTTTCTAAGGTCAGACATACATACCGTAACCATCCAAGTCTGGAGAGATGAAGAGGGTAGCGATACAAGGAAGTTGGAAATTTGCCAATTTCAATACTAATCTCTATACTTCCATAGTAGCTTGGGGTTTTGATGTAAATGTACATTACAGTGCCTTGCAAAATTATTAATCCTTTTTGGCGTTTTTCCTATTATGTTGCATTTCAACCTGTAATTTATGTCACGACAGATTTCCTCTTCGTCTGAAGAGGAGTAACAGGGATCGGACCAAAACGCAGCGTGGTATATGTTTTCAATGGTGATTTTAATAAACAGAGAACACTTGAACTATACAAAACAATAAACGAACAACGACCGTGAAGCTATATACGAAATGTGCTGACACAAGCAGCTAACATAGACAATCACCCACAACCCACAATGACAAAACAGGCTACCTAAATATGGTTTCCAATCAGAGACAATGACTAACACCTGCCTCTGATTGAGAACCATATCAGGCCAAACACAGAAACAGACAAACTAGACATACAACATAGAATGCCCACTCAGATCACACCCTGACCAAACAAAACATATAAACATACCAAGCAAACTATGATCAGGGAGTGACAGTACCCGCACCGGGGACACCGTGTGCGATCCCTTCCAGCCACTGGACTGAGGGGCGGCTCCGGACTGAGGGGCGGCTCCGGACTGAGGGGCGGCTCCGGACTGAGGGGCGGCTCCGGACTGAAGGGCGGCTCAGGACTGGCTGACGGCTCTGGCGGCTCCTTGCTGGCTGGCGGCGCCTGGCTGGCTGACGGCTCTGGCGGCTCCGGACAGACGGGAGACTCTGGCAGCTCCGGACAGACGGGAGACTCTGGCAGCTCCGGACAGACGGGAGACTCTGGCAGCTCCGGACAGACGGGAGACTCTGGCAGCTCCGGACAGGAGGGAGACTCTGGCAGCTCCGGACAGGAGGGAGACTCTGGCAGCTCCGGACAGGAGGGAGACTCTGGCAGCTCCGGACAGGAGGGAGACTCTGGCAGCTCCGGACAGGAGGGAGACTCTGGCAGCTCCGGACAGGAGGGAGACTCTGGCAGCTCCGGACAGGAGGGAGAGTCTGGCAGCACTGGAGAGGAGGAAGCACCTGTAGGCAGAAGACGGAGAGACAGCCTGGTGCGGGCGGCTGCCACCGGAGGGCTGGTGTGTGGAGGTGGCACTGGATAGACCGGACCGTGCAGGCGCACTGGAGCTCTTGAGCACCGAGCCTGCCCAACCTTACCTGGTTGCATGCTCCCGGTAGCCAGGCCAGTGCGGCGAGGTGGAATAGCCCACACTGGGCTGTGCTGGCGAACTGGGGACACCATGCGTAAGGCTGGTGCCATGTACACCGGCCCAAGGAGACGCACTGGAGACCAGATGCGTAGAGCCGGCTTCATGGCACGTGGCTCGATGCCCACTCTAGCCCGGCTGATACGAGGAGCTGGAATGTACCGCACCGGGCTATGCACCCGCACCGGGGACACCGTGTGCTCCACAGCATAACACTGTGCCTACCCGGTCCCTCTCGCTCTCCGGTAAGCACAGGCAGTTGGCGCAGGTCTCCTACCTGGCTTCGCCTCACTCCCTGTGTGCCTCCCCCCAATACATTTTTGGGGCTGCCTCTCGGGCTTCCTTGCCAGCCGTGTTCCCTCGTATCGCTGGCTGCTCTCTCCGGCTGCCTCTGCTCTCCTAGCTGCCTCCACCTGTTCCCATGGGAGGCGATCCCTTCCAGCCAGGATATCCTCCCATGTGTAGCAACCCTTGCCGTCCAAAACGTCCTCCCATGTCCAGGAGTCCTGACATCGCTGCTGCCCGTTACCACACCGCTTGGTCCTTTTGTGGTGGGTGATTCTGTCACGACAGATTTCCTCTTCGTCTGAAGAGAAGTAACAGGGATCGGACCAAAACGCAGCGTGGTATGTGTTCATCGTGAATTTAATAAACAGAGAACACTTGAACAAACTATACAAAACAATAAACGAACAACGACCGTGAAGCTATATACGAAATGTGCTGACACAAGCAACTAACATAGACAATCACCCACAACCCACAATGACAAAACAGGCTACCTAAATATGGTTCCCAATCAGAGATAATGACTAACACCTGCCACTGGTTGAGATCCATATCAGGACAAACACAGAAACAGACAAACTAGACATACAACATAGAATGCCCACTCAGATCACACCCTGACCAAACAAAACATATTAACATACAAAGCAAACTATGGTCAGGGCGTGACAATTTAGATGGATTTTGATTTCATGTAATGGACATACACAAAATAGTCAGATTATTTCACTTATAATTCACTGTATCACAATTCCAGTGGGTCAGGAGTTTACATACACTAAGGCGACTGTGCCTCTAAAGGCCTACCTTCAAACTCTGTGCCTCATTGCTTGACATCATGGGAAAATCAAGAGAAATCAGCTCAAAAAATTGTAGACCTCCACAAGTCTGGTTCCTCCTTGGGAGCAATTTCCAAACACTTGAAGGTACCACGTTCATCTGTACAAACAATAGTACGCAAGTATAAACACCATGAGCGTTATGACCGCGACCATGATGGCAGCGAGGCAACTGCACATGGGGACAAAGATCATACTTTTTGGAGAAATGTCCTCTGGTCTGACGAAACTAAAATAGAACTGTTTGGCCATAATGACCATCTTCATGATTGGAGGAAAAAGTGGAAGAGTGGCCAGAAGAATACCATCCCAACCGTGAAGCACGGGGGTGGCAGCGGGGGTGGCAGCATCATGTTGTGGGGGTGCTTTGCTGCAGTAGGGACTGGTGCACTTCACAAAATAAATGACATCATGAGGTAGGAAAATGATGTGCAAGCAAGGAGGCCTACAAACCTGACTCAGTTACACCAGCACTGTCAGGAGGAATGGGCCAAAATTAACCAAACATATTGTGGGATGCTTGTGGAAGGCTACCCAAATCGTTTGACCCAAGTTAAACAAGTTAAAGGCAATGCTACCAAATACTAATTGAGTGTATGTAAAATTCTGACCAACTGGGAATGTAATGAAATTAATAAAAGCTGAAATAAATCCTTCTCTCTACTATTATTCTGACATTTCACATTCTTAAAATAAAGTTGTGATCCTAACTGGCCTAAGACAGGGAATTGTTACTAGGATTAAATGTCAGGAATAGTGAAAAACTGAGTTTAAATGTAGTTGGCTAAGGTGTATGTAAACTCCCTACTTCAACTGTATATACACCTAATCTGAAAGGCCCCAGAGTCTGCAGCACCACTAAGCAAGGCGCACCACTAAGCAAGCGGCACCATGAAGACCAAAGAGGTCAAGGAAAAGGTTTTGGAGAAGTACAGATCAGGGCTATAAAAAATTATCAGAAACTTTGAACATCCCATGGAGCACCATTAAATCATTATTAAAAATGGAAAGAATATGGCACCACAACAAACCTGCCAACAATTGGCCGCCCACCAAGACTTACAGAGAAAAAAGCCATTGCTTAAAAGAAAAAATAAGCAAACACCACTTTGTTGTTTGTCAAAAGGCATGAGGGAGACTCACCAAACACATGGAAGAAGGTTCTCGGGTCAGACGAGACTAAAAATGAGCTTTTGGCCATCAAGGAAAACGCTATGTCTGGCACAAACTCAACACCTCTCATCACCCCGAGAACTCCAAAAACATCCCCACAGTGAAACATGGCGGTGGCAGGATCATGCTGTGGGGATGTTTTTCATCTGCAGGGATTGGGAAACTGGTCAGAATTGAAGGAACGATGGATGGCGCTAAATACAGGGAAATTCTTGAGGAAAACCTATTTCAGTCTTCCAGAGATTTGAGACTGGGACGGAGGTTCACCTTCCAGCAGGACAATGACCCTAAGCATACTGCTAAAGCAACACCTGAGTAGTTTAAGGGGAAACATTGAAATGTCTTGGAATGGCCTAGTCAAAGCCCAGACCTCAATCCAATTGAGAATCTGTCGTATGACTTAACGATTGCTGTACACCAGCGGAACCCATCCAACTTGAAGGAGCTGGAGCAGTTTTGCCTTGAAGGATGGGCAAAAATCCCAGTGGCTAGATGTGCCAAGCTTATAGATGCATACCCCAAGAGACTTGCAGCTGTAATAGCTGCAAAAGGTGTCTCCACACAGTATTGACTTTGGGGGATGAATAGTTATGCACGCTGAAGTTTTATTTCTTGTTTGTTTCACAAGAAAAAATCTTCAAAGTGGTAGGCATGTTGTGTAAATCAAATGATACAAACACCCCAAAAAATATTTTAATTTAAATTCCAGGTTGTAAGGCAACAAAATTGGAAAAATGCCAAGGGGGTGAATACTTTCGCAGGCCACTGTAGTACATCACAGGTGTCAGACACGATAGATGTGTTAAATTGTATCTGGGACTAGAACCCACATCCCACTCGAAAGAGAGTAACACACCTCAAAACACACAAGGTCACCTTTACGCACAAAGTGTGTCAAGCTGTGACGCACTGACTATTGCACCACAGCAAATGAAGGACTCACAGTGTAAACTTTGATTATGCTTTTTATGCAGGATACAGTGAGCTCCAAAAGTATTGGGACAATGACAAATATTTTGTTGTTTTGGCTCTGTACTACAGCACTTTGGATTTTAAATGATACCCTCATAGTCATTGTATTTTCTATTGGGCACAAAATAATCTAAAACACAACCAAAACAAACAGCAAATGCATCCAACAAGTTTGTAGAGTCACATGATTGATGTAATCATTGCATGCTAGGAATATGGGACCAAATACTCAACTTTTGACTACTTTTAATACTCATAGGTGAATTTGTCCCAATACTTTTGGTCCCCTAAAATGGAGGGGACTATTTACAAAGAGTGCTGTACTTTCTTAACGATGTACCCTATATGGAAAAGTGTTGGAGTACAGAGCCAAAACAACAACAAATGTGTCACTGTCCAAATACTTTTGGAGCTCACTGTATATCTCACTATCTAACCAAACACAGACTATATTTAGTAGTAGTAGTAGTATCGGGTGTCTGGGTGTTACTACTGGGCATGAGGGCCAAAAACAAGATAATTACCACATATAATTATTGTAATTCTGTGGATAATCATTAGAGCTAAAGTTATAATTTTAAGGTATTTAATAGTTGCTTCCAAGAATACTATGTCATGAGTTTTTGTTTGTCTGTAAAGCTAAAAACATCCATAACTTGGTGACCATCTTTGTGTTCCTGACAGGTAAATGGCATTCGTCTGAATAATGGTATAGTGGTTCCACCCCCAGCAGATTCAGCTCACATGCAGGGTTGTTGTGAAGAGTCATTCCTTATGAATGTCACCAACACGTTGACAGATGTAAACACTGAACAGGGTCAAGGGCATATAGAACACTGCTTTATATCTATGATTAAGGGTTTGAAGTGTGTGATGCTTGGAACTTATTTTATCATAATCTATACTGTCTCAAATGAGGTATGCTTTATGACTGTTTTCAGTCAGCACATAGCAATAAGGAATAGGAGTGATGTGTTAGTATTGTTCTGTTAAATAAACACATACCTTTCCTTTCCATATACTGTAGAACATGTTGCATGAATGCACTGTGTACCATTATTGAACAGTCAGATTTATTGAAAATAATAGTTTGTTTAAAACAACTTTATCAAAACAATTAAGAACTTTATATTCAAATCAGAGTCATATTCCAGCAAGAATGCTTGATATACTTTGGTTATTCCACCAGGTCTCGAGCAAATTACAGTACTGAGAGGTGTTGAAATACTGTACATGATATATGATTCTTCATTGTGATACTAATCTGGAAGAATAAATCTTCAATAATGAAAAAAGACAATGAAGGATGTTTTGCTAAAATGTTCAGAGAAATAATTCCATCGACAGCATGATAGTGGAATGAAAGATATATTCTGTATCAGGATGCAATTACAGCAGAAATGTTCCTTCTCAGGATGACAGGTCCAGAAATCTGTGGAAAATATTTGTAAGACATTGTGAAAGAGTCATGTGTCAGTTTCACTCCTGTAAATACCATGGTATTCTTCTCTGTTAATATTTGACAAGATACAGTTGAAGTAGGAAGTTTACATTAACCTGAGCATTTTAGCCTTTTTCAAGATAATCCATCCACCTGACAGGTGCGGCATATTAAGACAATGATTTAACAGCATGATCATTACACAGGTGCCTCTTGTGTTTCCCTAAGTTTTACTCCTGTAAATACCATCGTGATGATGAGTGATGCCGTGTTTTAAATAACATCATAGTGGTTAAATATATTTCTACACATTTTTCATTCTTCTCTGTGAATATTTGAATAGATAGATATTTGACTAGATTAATATGGTGCAATGTATTCTCTCGTTCTAAATACAGTGAGTGTACAAAACATCAGGAACACCTTCCTAATATTGAATTGCACCCTCAGACTGTTGCCCTGGCAGCTACTACCATACCCCATTCAAAGGCACTTAAATATTGTCTCTTACCCATTGACCCTCTGAATGGCACACATGCACAATACATGTCTCAAGGCTTAAAAATCCTTCTATAACCTGTCTCTTCCCCTTCATTCTATACTGATTGAAGTGGATTTAACAAGTAACATCAATAAGGGATAATAGCTTTCACCTGGATTCACCTGGTCAGTCTATGTCATGGAAAGAGCAGTTCTTAATGTTTTGTATACTCAGTTGAAGCCAGTGGGGACACACACCCTTCTGATATCATAGCCATTATACATCATCACAAGAAGCGCACTGTGGTCTGACATTGAACAAGAATGACCATGTTCGGTTATATCAATATCTATGACATTATTTCACCATATTATAAAACTCTTTCAGTCAATTACATCATTTTATTCACATTGCCCTGGCCCATGGAACTACGTAAGTGAAATGCATGTTTGAATAATTATATTTTATGGGTTCACTTAACTAAATACATTTTTTGGTCTGTGTGTTATTTTTCAGTCAGTGAGGCTTGTCCATTGACGTTCAGATGAGGACCCTGGCCAATGAGGAGAGGAGGAGAAGGAGCCAGACACTAACCCCCAGCTGTACTGACACTGACCCACAGCTGATGGTGATCTGTCTGGTGATGTTGATGTAGCTCATGGTTCTGTTGTTGAAAGCCAGGCAGGAGCTTAGGCCACTCTGGCTCTCCACAGCACTGTATAGCTTCAGATCTGGATTTGTCCCATTCAGATGGTTCCCATTGAAAGCCCATTGAAACTCAGCCTGAGGGTTGGACTGGGCAGAGCAGGACATGGTCAGAGTAGACCTGATTAGGAAAGAGGTAGTGGTGTGTCGGGAGATATGCATTACAGTCATGACTCGGCAAACAGTGTCTATGGAAATGTAGTAGATACCCAATGAGGCCTGGTGGTAGAGAGGAACCAGACACTTAAAGGGATATTCAGGGAGCCGATGTGTTATAGAACAAAATCAATTGATCATGATAAATCATACATCATTGGCCATTTGATTGTAGTGTGTCACAAGAATTTTCAATCCCAATGATGATAACAATCACTATAGCTTTGACCAATTCCCCCTAGGTTGTAAAGCTAGGGTTAATAAGAATTAGGCAAAGACTCAGATTTTGCAAACGGTTTGTTGTAGTTTATTCATGAGAGCTCTAAAAATCATATAATGCGCATAGCCTTTTATATAACTCCTACAAGCGCCTACAAGTCTACAAGCACATCTGTTCCTCCCTGGGTGGAGGAACTTTATCTCCTGTCCTTGGTCTCACAGTACCAAAACATGTCTGTTGTCAGTTCCTCTTTATCACGCACAAACACAATGTTCCAATTGTCTCACAATAATCTAGAATTATGTCTAAACACATTGTCTAAGCTTCTGTAACTATTAGGGTGAAATACTTTAGTCATTTACTCTTAATGTCATTCAGATTCTCTTATTATTGCATTAAACATATAAATTCCCTTATCATAGTGTCACTCCCAAATCACTGTAAAGAGTCAAAGCTTGACATGTGGACTGCAGCCAATATATGTGAATTCATCAAGTAGAGTTAGTGTGCATACTCTCATACTCACAGCTGATACTGAGATGTAGAGGCTCAGTGGTTCCAGTACTGGCGGTGTTGAAAGCATTACAGCTAAACGGCCCATCGTTGTATCGAGTCACACTGACTATGGTGAGAGTACTGTTCCCATCACTAAGCTGAATTCCATTACTGGCTGTGACTTCGGCCATTCAGCCAGCGGTAAGAGAGGGAGGAGCCAGAGAAAGATCAAAACAGACTGACAGAGCTTTTGAATTCCAAAAGTTGTTGGCCACCAGTCTCACAGCAGAAACAGGTTCTGAGAGAGAGAGAGTGATTGTTACAGGGAAAGAAAGAGAGGGAAAACACATAACAGAAACCAGAGGGAACACCATGCGGGAAAAGGGACAAAGACAACCTGTTTCCATTACGCCCATTCTTTTAGTGGAGTTTGTTGGTGTCAGCCCATCTTTAGGCCATACTTGTCTGTAGCCATGATGACTTGCAGAATCCTATCTAAATGTGTTATAGCCCTTTAAGTAGTGGTGGAAAAAGTCTGAGACCAGCCACCCAGACAGCTGATGAAACTGAGGAGTATTTCTGTCTGTAATAAAGCCCTTTTGTTGGGAAAACCTCATTCTGACTGGCTGGGCCTGGCCCCCAAGTAGGTAGGCCTGTGCCCCTCCCAGGCCTAGTAATGGCTGTGCCCCTGCCAATTCATTAGGGCCTCAAATGACTGATTTCCTTATATGATCTGTAACGCATGTAGCGTTTATATTTTTGTTCAGGGTAGATTGAAGCGTTCAATCTATCAATCTATTTTATTATTTTGTTGAGCAAGGGTTTTTAACATACTGTCTAATGACAAAAGAGAAGCTGCATGTATCTAATTATAGACAAGTTGACTGACTAACAAATAGCCTACCAAAATGTCAGAAATTATAAGCAGAAACATACTGTATATAAATAAGGCAACAAAAATTTCCTACACCCTTTGTCAAAAAATCATTCTTCCATCTTTGACTGTAGCCTACAGTGCATTTTCTATATTTGCGGGTTAGGGTTGGGTGTGGGCCTCAGATTTTCACTTCATCACATATAGTCGGGCGGTTACGAATATTTATTAGTGCATTCAGACCCCTTGACTTTTTCCACATTTAGTTACTTTACAGCCATTTTCTAAAATGAATGAATTAAATAAAAAAATCATCAATCTACACACAATACCTCATAATGACAAAGCGCCAACAGGTTTTTAGATTTTTTTTCGTATTTATAAAAAATAAAAACAGAAATACCTTATTTACGTAAGTATTCAGACCCTTTCCTATGAGACTCAAATCAAATCAAATTGTATTTGTCACATAGACATGGTTAGCAGATGTTAATGCGAGTGTAGTGAAATGCTTCTGTAAACATAATTAAAGTGACACTATATAGAGTGGCATTGTATAAAGTGACTAGTGATCCATTTATTAAAGTGGCCAGTGATTGGGTCTCAATGTAGGTAGCAGCCTCTCTGAGTTAGTGATCGCTGTTTAGCAGTCTGATGGCCTTGAGATAGAAGCTGTTTTTCAGTCTCTCGGTCACAGCTTTGATGCACCTGTACTGACCTCACCTTCTGGATGGTAGCGGTGTGAGCAGGCAGTTGATCGGGTGGTTGATGTCCTTGATGATCTTTTTTGGCCTTCCTGTGACATCAGTGTTGTAGGTGTCATGGAGGGCAGGTAGTTTGCCCCTCGGTGATGCACTGTGCAGACCCCACCACGGTTGAGTGAGGTGCAGTTGCCATACCAGGCTGTGATATAGCCCAACAGGACGCTCTCGATTGTGCATCTGTAAAACTTTGTCAGGGTTTTGGGTGACAAGCCAAATTTCTTCAGCCTCCTGTGGTGGACCATTTCAGTTTGTTTGTGATGTGTACGCTGAGGAAGTTTCTACCTTCTCCACTGCTGTCCCTTTAATGTGGATAGGGGGGTGCTCCCTCTGCTGTTTTTTTTTTTCCTGACACCACACTCCGAGTGCCTTCACCTCCTTCCTGTAGGCTGTCTCGTCGTTGTTGGTAATCAAGCCCATTACTGTTGTGTTGTCTGCAAACATGATGATTGAATTGGAGTGCATGGCCACGCAGTTGTGGGTGAACGGGAGTACAGGAGGTGGCTGAGCACGCATCATTGTGGGGCCCCAGTGTTGAGGGTTGTTTCCTACCTTCGCCAGCTGGGGGTGGCCTGTCAAGTCCAGGACCCAATTGCACAGGATGGGGTTGAGACCCAGGGCCTCCAGGTTGATGATGAGCTTGGATGGTACTATGGTGTAGAATGCTGAGCTGTAGTCAATGAACGGCATTCTTACACAGGTATTCCTTTTGTCCAGATGGGATAGGGCAGTGTGCAGTGTGATGGCGATTGCGTCATCTGTGGACCTGTTTGGGCGGTATACAAACTGAAGTGGGTCTAGGGTGGCTGGTAAGGTGGAGGTGATATGATCCTTGACTAGTCTCTCAAAGCACTTCATGATGACAGAAGTGAGTGCTATGGTGCGGTAGTCATTTAGTTTAGTTATCTTTGCATTCTTGCGAACAGGAACATTGGTATCCATCTTGATGCATGTGGGGACAGCAGACTGGGATAGGGAGCGATTGAATATGTCCGTAAACACACCAGCCAGCTGGTCTGCCATTGCTGGGATGCCGTAGACGGGATGCCGCCTGGGCCAACTCATGTCAGCCACAGAGAAGGAGGGGGGGTGCAGTCCTTGTTAGGGGGCCGCGGAGGTGGCACTGCATTAACCTGAAAGCGGGCAAAGAAGGTGTTTAGTTTGTCTGGAAGCGTGACGTCGTTGTCCGTTACGTGGTTGGATTTATTTTTGTAGTCTTGATTTCCTGTAGACCATGCCACATACAGTTGAAGTCGGAAGTTTACATACACTTAGGTTGGAGTCATTAACTTGTTATGGCTGCAATACACCTATCGGGATAAGTGTCATCAACAACTGCTGAATAGCATAGCGCTACATACAATAAATATTACTATAAATATTTATATTAATGAAATCACAAGTGCAATATAGGAAAACAGAGCTTAGCCTTTTGTTAATCCACCTGTTGTGTCAGATTTAGAAATTTTGCTTTACAGCGAAAGCAATCCAAGCGTTTGTGTAAGTTTATCGATCGCACGATAAAACATTAAGAACACTTAGCATCAGGTAGCTCGGTCACGAAAATCAGAAAAGCAATCAAATTAATCGTTTACCTTTGATGATCTTTGCATGTTTTCACTCACGAGACTCCCAGTTACACAACAAATGTTCCGTTTGTTCCATAAAGATGATTTTTATATCCAAAATACCTCAGTTTGTTTGTCGCGTTATGTTCAGAAGTCCACCGAAAAGAGAGGTCACGACAATGCAGATGAAAATTCCAAATTGTTTCCATAATGTCCACAGAAACATGTCAAACGTTTTTTATAATCAATCCTCAGGTTGTTTTTAAAATATATAATCGATAATATATCAACCGCAAATGTCTTTCACAGTAGGAGAGGGGAATACAATGGCTGTCCAAATTCTGTTGCACAAGCAAATCTCATGTGACCACTTGACGCGATGTTATCGTTCTGGCTCATTTTTCAAAATAAAAGCCTGAAACTATGTCTGAAGACTGTTGACACCTTGAGGAAGCGATAGGAAAAGGAATCTGGTTCATATCCCTTTAAATCCAGCAAAGGGAGGCTATGGAACATGTAGTTTTCAAAATAGAAGCCACTTCCTGTTTTGATTTTCCTCAGGGTTTCACCTGCAATATCAGTTCTGTTATACTCACAGACAATATTTTGACAGTTTTGGAAACTTTAGAGTGCTTTCTATCCAATACTATTAATAATATGCATATATTAGGAACTGAGACTGAGGAGCTGGCCGTTTACAATGGCACCTTTTCATCCAAGCTACTCAATACTGCCCCTGCAGCCATATAAAGTTAAAACTCATTTTTCAAC
Source organism: Oncorhynchus clarkii lewisi (assembly GCF_045791955.1). Taxonomy (NCBI): domain Eukaryota; kingdom Metazoa; phylum Chordata; class Actinopteri; order Salmoniformes; family Salmonidae; genus Oncorhynchus; species Oncorhynchus clarkii. Next base: position 17,417,393 of record NC_092149.1, on the reverse strand, counting down.
CACAAATTTCTTGTTAACAAATTATAGTTTTGGCAAGTCAGTTAAGACATCTACTTTGTGCATGACACAAGTCATTTTTCCAACAATTGTTTACAGACAGATTATTTCACTGTATCACAATTCCAGTGGGTCAGTGGAGTTTACATACACTATGTTGACTGTGCCTTTAAACAGCTTGGAAAATTCCAGAATATGAAGTCATGGCTTTAGAAGTTTCTGATAGGCTAATTGACATAATTTGAGTTAATTGGAGGTGTATCTGTGGATGTATTTCAAGGCCTACCTTCAAACTCAGTGCCTCTTTGCTTGACGTCATAGGAAAATCAAAAGAAATCAGCCAAGACCTCCTTCATCCTTGGGAGCAATTTCCAAACGCCTGAAGGTATCACATTCATATGTACAAACAATAGTATGCATGACCCCAAGCATACCTCCAAAGTTGTGGAAAAATGGCTTATTAAGGACAACAAAGTCAATGAATTGGAGTGACCATCACAAAGCCCTGACCTCAATCCTATAGAAAATGTGTGGGCAGAACTGAAAAAGTGTGTGCGAGCAAGGAGGCCTACAAACCTGACTCAGTTACACCAGCCCTGTCAGGAGGAATGGGCCAAAATTAACCAAACTACTATGGGAAGCTTTTGGAAGGCTACCCAAAATGTTTGACCCAAGTTAAACAATTTAAAGGCAATGCTACCAAATACTAATTGAGTGTATGTAAGAGAGAATACAGTAGACGGCACACGAAAAACGTGTGATTTATGACCCTACTTAGGGGTCAGGTGTGTGTGCCCATATATGGGCATACTGCAGGACATCCTGTCAGGAAGTTTTCATGCTCTCTAGGGAGTGCCCATATATGTACATCCTGTCAGGAAGTTCTCACGCTTTAGATTGAGTGTTTATTTAACCAGATAGTAGGGGGATGTGTTTGAACATTTCAAAGAGCATGGAACCCCTTGTTGTAGTGACCTGTTGTCTGTTGGCTGTTGTCTGTGAAACAGGAATGTCCGGGGTTATTGTGGGCAGCCGCATTAAAAATAAGAGCTGAACACTACAAGCAACCTCGATAAACCCCAGAACACTAAACAAGAAATTAAACATGGATTTTGTGATCAGTGACACACACGTGATGACCGTAACAACAGAAGCAGGACCTCGGTGGAAACATAGAGAAGGGCAGAGTAATAAGCATCAATATATGATGCGCCAAAAAAGTGGTTTCTAAATATGTATAGAACCCAAATACCCTCCTCCGCAACTTCGCTGAAAGATCAAGTGTTGATGTCTAATGGACAGTGTCATGACGTTGGCCTGTGGGTAAGGTTTATGACCCCCCCATAAATACATTTCTCCCTTCCCTCTCTCTTGACTCCACAGAGGGACTCTTGAATAGCCTTTGTTAAACAGAGAGTCTGGGAACACCAAATATTTCGGGAATAGGACAAGTTGAAAATATGCGTTGGTACTTAATGAATATGATGTCAGTTCGGTTGTCATTTGAGACATTATGACTGATGACAGGACGACCTAAACTGTATCTGGGAAAGTCTACACATTATAGTTATCAGATTCACATGAAATTGTTGTGCAATTCAAATGTTTAAATATACAATTATTGGTGAAAAGATTAAATGTAATTTTAGCTTCCAAATTAGAGATTTTGGTTTTCATAAGGTTAGGGCTCTGCTCAATCAGTGGCACACCCCTGTGAAGAGACATGGGCTATAAACTATGAAACACACCCTTCTCCCTCCACTATATAAGCCCTTGACGAAAATGTAACCTCCTGTTCCGCGTACATTAGGATGACGGTCCGATGTCAGAAGGATTCAGATAATAACTACAGAACGAAGCCAACCTCAGCGTGAGCTTTGGTTGCGAATGGTATGAACTTTGAACTCTTATTCGCTACAGAAGTGATACCTCCTAGGCGCTGAGTTATCAGCGGCCGCTGTAAACGTGGGCTAGGAGAGGACAGACAGAGTATCCCGTCTACCACCAAATGATGACACTAAAACGTTTCCCGGTCACCACCAGAGACACTCTTCAAAGGACAAAGGACACTGTTGGGCAACACGGCCATCCATCTACCACCAACCTATTGAAGCGCAGCTCAGAGTAAATATTTATTGCATTTTTCTTTTCCAAATGGGCAGTAATTTAGAATGCATAGGATATTGTATTTACAATAGCACAGCTTCTCCCTTTGTTCCTCAGTCTTCCCACTCTTTCACTCAAACCCAACCCACTTTCCGTTGTGTAACCAGCTGTCATATCTGCTCCGTCCGCCAGGGAAGTTTTCCTTTATGACGTAATTTGTAATCAATGTATGGTTCATTCTGTGTATTTGTAATTCTGTGTGATTAGTTAGGTATTTAGTAAATAAATAATTAAACCCAATTTTGTATTGCTGAATCAACTTGTTAGCAAGGGTTCGTGATCAAGAATTTACAATTTTCAGATGAGACTGAAATTAGGTGACGATTAATATTGACTGCTATTGATGTAAAATATTACTAGGTCTTTAAGAGCTTATCCGTAAGATCTATAAATATTATTTTGTGGTGCCCTGACTCTCTAGTTAATTACATTTACATGATTAGCTCAATCAGGTAATATTAATTACAGAGAAAGGATTTTATAGAATAGCTGTCACGTTCTGACCTTAGTTCTTTTGTTATGTCTTTGTTTAGTATGGTCAGGGCGTGAGTTGGGTGGGTTATCTATGTTCCTTTTTCTATGTTTTGGGTTTCTGTGTTTGGCCTGGTATGGTTCTCAATCAGAGGCAGCTTTCAATCGTTGTCCCTGATTGAGAACCATACTTAGGTAGCCTGGTTTCACTTTTGAGTTGTGGGTGATTATTTTCCGTGTCAGTGTTTGTGCCACACGGGACTGTTTCATTTGTTTCGTTCTTTCACTTTGTTATTTTGTATTTTGTAGTGTTCAGTTTTACATGTTAAAATGGACACTTACCACGCTGCAAATTGGTCCGATATCTCTTACTCCTCATCAGAAGAAGAGAACGAGCGTTACAATAGCATGTCATATCAATTAATCCGGCATAGCCAAAGACACGACAACAGCTATGGGGTTATCTGTTTGATTTACCCGGCCTGTAGAGTGAAACTCTATACCCTCTGCCGATCACTTTTTAACCTTGAAAGTCATGGTAGATACAAAAATAGTCAAATGAACCTCTGATTGATGATTAGTCTCAAAATCATAAAACACATATTTCTCTGAATGTTCATCTTCAGCCAAGGGCTGAATATAACACTCGTGTGGCACTTCTTGAACCACTTCAGCATCTCTGCTTTTCTGCTTTTTCCTTTACAGATTGGGCAATGTATGATTCCACACACATGAGGTTTAGGGCTGTCTATTTTAAGGTTGTAATTGCGATGGCATTTTGAACATTTTGTCACGTTCTGACCATAGTTCTTTTGTATTTTCTTTGTTTTAGTGTGGTCAGGGCGTGATGTTGGGTGGGCAGTCTATGTTTTCTGTTTCTTGTTTGGCCTGATATGGTTCTCAATCAGAGGCAGGTGTTAGTCATTGTCTCTGATTGGGAACAATATATAGGTAGCCTGTTTTCTGTTGGGGTTTGTGGGTGGTTGTATTCAGTCTTTGTGTGTCTGCACCAGATAGAACTGTTTCGGTTGTCACTTTTGTTGTTTTGTAATTTGTGTTTGTAATCAGTTTTTTGATTATCATTAAATTAAGATGAACACTAACCACGCTGATCTTCGGTCCTATCTCCAGACCACAACCGTTACAGAACCACCCACCAAAAAAGGACCAAGCAGCGTGGTAACGGTCAGCAGCAGCAACAGCTGCAGGAGAATCAATGATACTTGGAGAGATGGACTTGGGAGGAGATTCTGGACGCAAAGGACCCTGGACTCAGCCAGGGGAATATTGCCGTCCCAAAGCAGAGCTGGAGGCAGCGAAAGCAGAGAGGCGCCGGTATGAGGAGGCAGCACGGCAGCGTGGCTGGAAGCCCGAGAGGCAGCCCCAAAAATGTATTGGGGGGGGTACACAGGGAGTGTGGCGAAGCCAGGTAGGAGACCTGCACCAACTTCCTGTGCTTACCGGAGAGAGAGAGGAACCGGGCAGGCACCGTGTTATGCGGTGGAGCGCACTGTGTCCCCGGTGCGTGTGCATAGCCCGGTTCGGTACATTCCAGCTCCTCGTATCGGCCGGGCTAGAGTGGGCATCGAGCCAGGTGCCATGAAGCCGGCTCTACGCATCTGGTCTCCAGTGCGTCTCCTCGGGCCGGCGTACATGGCACCAGCCTTACGCATGGTGTCCCCGGTTCGCCAGCACAGCCCAAGTGTGGGCTATTCCACCTCGCCGGCGTCACGGTCCGGTCTATCCGGTGCCACCTCCACGCACCGGCCCTCCGGTGGCAGCCCCCCGCACCAGGCTGTCTCTCCGTCTCATCCCTACAGGTGCTCCCGCCTGTCCAGCGCTGCCAGAGCCTTCCTCCTGCCAGCGCTGCCAGAGTCTCCTGTCTGTCCTGAGCCGCCAGAGTCTTCAGTCTGTCCTGAGCCGCCAGAGTCTCCCGTCTGTCCTGAGCCGCGAGTCAGCCAGGAACCGCCAGAGCCGCCAGTCAGCCAGGAGCCGCCAGAGCCGCCAGTCAGCCAGGAGCCGCCAGAGCCGCCAGCCTGCCAGGAGCCGCCAGAGCCGCCAGTCAGCCAGGACCTGCCAGAGCCGTCAGCCATCCAGGAGCTGCCAGAGCCGTCAGCCAGCCAGGAGCTGCCAGAGCCGTCAGCCAGCCAGGACCTGCCAGAGCCGTCAGCCAGCCAGGACCTGTCAGAGCCTACAGCCAGCCAGGACCTGCCAGAGCCGTCAGCCTGCCAGGAGCTGCCAGCGCCGTCAGCCAGCCAGGAGCTGCCAGAGCCGTCAGCCAGTCCGGAGCTGCTCCTCAGTCCGGAGCTGCCACTCAGTCCGGAGGTGCCCCTCAGTCCGGAGCTGCCCCTTAGTCCGGAGCTGCCCCTCAGTCCGGAGCTGCCCCTCAGTTCGGAGCTGCCCCTCAGTCCGGAGCTGCCCCTCAGTCCAGAGGTGCTCCTCAGTCCAGTGGGGCCTTTAATTAGGGTCTTAGACCCAAGGTCGGAGGCGAGCGTCGCCACTCTAAAGAGGCCCTTGAAGAGGGAAATGACTATGGTGGAGTGGGGTCCACGTCCCGCGCCAGAGCCGCCACCTCGGCCAGATGCCCACCCAGACCCTCCCCTTTAGGTTTAGGATTTGCGGCCGGAGTCTGCACCTTAGGGGGGGTACTGCCACACTCTGACCATTATTTGCGTTGTTTGTTTCTATGTTTTGTTTGGTCAGGGTGTGATATGAGTGGGCATTCTATGTTGCATGTCTAGTTAGTCTGTTTCTATGTGTTTTGTTCTGATATGGTTCTCAATCAGTGGCAAGTGTTTGTCGTTGTCTCTGATTGGGAACCATATTTAGGTAGCCTGTTTTGTATTGTGGTTCGTGGGTTATTGTCTATGTTATGTTGCATGTTAGCACAGTGTTTCTATAGCAGTCACGTTCGTCTTGTTAGTTTGTTTCGTTTGTTTAGTGTACTTCGTGTTTTTCGTCAATCATTAAAGTATGCATTCACACCACGCTGAGCTTCGTTCTACTCTATACGGCGATTGTGACAGTAAGGCATGAATTATATTTTTATTTCTGTGTTTTGTGTCCCGTCTGCAGGGTTGAAATATGGTTTCTCTCTTCGTTTACGGAGGTGCTATCCTCAGATAATAGCATCGTTTGCTTTCTCCGAAAAGCCTTTTGCATGTGTGATTTAATGAAAGTTAGATTTTTATAGTAATGTATTGGAATTTGGCGCTCTGCATTTTCCCTGTCTTTTGGCCAGGTGGGACGCTACATATCCCAAAGAGGTTAAAATCCCCAGCTACAATAAATGCAGCCTCAGGATGTATGGTTTTCAGTTCGCATATAATCCAGTGAAGTTCCTTGATGGCCATGTTGGTGTCTGCTTGAGGGGGAATGTACACAGCTGTGACTATAACTGACGAGAATTCTCTTGGTAGGTAAAATGGCAGGCATTTGATTGTAAGGAATTCTAGATCGGGTGTGTCACAACTTCCACCGAAGTCTCTTCCTCTCCTTGTTCGGGCGGCGTTCGGCGATTGACGTCACCGGCTTTCTAGCCATCGCTGCTCCATTTTTCATATATCCATTTGTCTTGTCTTGTTTTCATACACACCTGGTTTTCATTTCCCCAATCGATCTACTTGTATTTAACCCTCTGTTTCCCAACATGTTTTGTGTGTAATTGTTTTCATGTCTAGTGATGTTCGTTTAGCGCTTTACTATATTGTTCCTTTTTTTGAGCGTGTTTGTTTTGTTGTGCTCCCAGTTTGGAACTATAATAAAGTGCGCTTTATTTAATCATACTCTGCTCTCCTGCACCTGACTTCGCCTTCATACACATCCTGACAGGGTGAGCAGAAGGACTTGAGTTCCTGTATGTTGTTTTGATAACACCATGATTCCTTAATCCTAAAGCATACACCCCTACCCTACCTCTTCCCAGAGAGATGTTTATCTCTGTCAGCGCGATGCATGCAGAAGCCTGGTGGCTGAACCAATTCCGACAACATATCCCGAGAGAGCCGTGTTTCCATGAAACAGAGAATGTTGCAATCTCTGATGTCTCTCTGGAAGACAACCCTTGCTCGAATTCCGTCTACCTTGTTGTCAAGAGACTGGACATTGGCTTGTAGTATAGTCGAGAGCGGTGGGCGATGTGCACGTCTACAGAGCCTGGTCAGGTGGCCGCCTCGTCAGCCCCTTCTGCAACTTCGTTGTTTTTGGTCGACTACTGGAATTAGATTAATTGTCCTGGGTGGTGGTCCAAACAGAGGATCCGCTTCAGGAAAGTCATATTATTGGTCATAATGTTGGTAAGTTGACTTTGCTCTTATATCCAATAGTTCCTCCCGGCTGTATGTAATAAGACTTAAGATTTTGATGGGAGAACCTTCCAGAAGGACAACCAAGGTTGAATTCTTTGACCTGAATTGCAAAAGTTTTTGCTTTGTCATTATGGTGTATTGTGTGTAGATTGATGAACAAAAATTATGTAATACAATTTAGTATAAGACTGTAACGTAACAAAATGTGGAACAAGTCAAGCAGTCTGTATACTTTCCGAACACACACAGGTGCACACTCAAACTGAACCAGTATTTCTAGACTGGCAGAATTGTTGTATTACACTTCAAGTCATGGTGGAAGCTAGGCTATCTTAACAGTAGTTGCAGTATAGACCCACAGGGCCTTCAGTAGTTGACTAATCTAGCTATTTTAATAGTGAGCTGGGCTGATGTCTCTGATTCACCTATCACAGTGAGGGTGGAGGTGGCTGTGAGCTGAGGGCTGGTGCTCTGGACCACATAGACCCCTGAGTAGACCACCGTGATGGAGGTCAGGGTCAGAGTCCCCATGCTGATGTCCACCGATGCCCTGCCATTGTGGCTTGGGAACATGGCCTGCTGGGCCCCGACCAGGTCAGGATCTGAGGGTCCCCCACAGTCCATCTGCTGCTTTGCAGCTGAGTGACCTGAAGCTGAAGCTCAGCACACCTGGAGAAGAGTGGAAAGATGGGTCTTTAGCATGAAGTGGTCAACAATCCTGGTCAGGGTGTAACCACTTTTGTTCCTCTTCCAGCTAAACAGTTGCTGATTAAGACAGACATGAGCTTAATTCACAGTTTCTAGTAATTTTGAAGTCATATTATCACAATCAAATATGAACTAGTCTTTAACATGCAATATTTTGGGGCCATTTGTTAGAGTCTACCTGGTAAATACAACTTTGTAATTTATTTGGTAATGATATAATACAAATACAATAAACAGGTACTCAATCAAAAAAAGTTTTCACAAACTATCTAGTATAAAACTATCTAGTCTTAAACTGTATCCACTTTAGAACAAGTTGCGATTTCTAAATTCCCATTTTACTGTAAATGTCTCTATTTTACACTTTAATTTCTCCATCTTCTTTACAGTAAATGAAACTGAAACTTACCTCCCTGAGTTACTTGTATTATTGAAAAATAAGACATTTTACCTTGTATCAAAGCCAGTAGAAGAACATGTGGGACTCTTCCTCTTATCTCCCACATTGTGTTTAGGTGGTCTATGAGTGCTCCTACTCTTTTATATTAGTATTTTGGGGTCCAGCCCCCTACCCAAATACCTCAGGAAACAAGCTAATGTATCTTTTTATGCCAGTGTCCATCATATAGTACTCATTCTTGTTAAACTACAAAAGCGGTCCCACATTTCGTAGTTTTCTTTCTACAAACATTTTCCTTGGTGGCATTGTGTGAATGACCAATTAGGGTAATCTGATTGACAATGGTGACAGAGAATGTGTGTGATCTCCGAGTCACCTATCTCCCTTTCATCCCTCCTGTCTGTCTCCTTCACACTTTTACAGAGTATGTAGCCTTATTGTGGCAATGGCATTGTAGTAAAGAATCATTACAAATATTTTCACCGATCAATTAGACATAAAAATATATATAAATAGTATTACTTCTATACTATTTAATTGTGTGTAGTTTAAGTCTATATATTTTCTGACTACAGCTTTACTGGTTTGGAACAGAACAAAGTCTCTTTGCAAAACACCATGACAACAAAATGTGTTATGCCTAGATAAAATATATATATATATATATTGTGTCTGTGATATTGTAACATCATACAGTACATAATTTACATCCCCATTTCACAACTTTCACAAATATTGAGAAATCTCCCTCTGTTATTCCTGGCAGTGTTTGTGTAACAAGGCAAAACACATGCCTTTCACTTCTCCCAGGTCTACACCTGTAGAATTGTGGGGGCAGGTTCCAATCAGGGAACACCTGAGCACACCTATGTGGGTCTATGCCAGATCAGGTTTGATTTATGAACAGTGGAGGAAAAGGTATGCTGCCTGTCGTTATCTAACTGTCCAACCAAGGAGCATGAATAGAGGAACAAACTGGTCATGCGAAAGACACTCAGCTATTCTATGAAACCATCATAAGTACCCACATGCAGTATTACAACGCTCTCAGGTTGAGGGTAAGAGGTCAACATAGAGCCCTGAGAGAGTGAACAAGCACCCTATCATAACACCATCAAAACATGAGAGCTGAGTTGAACAGTGGGATATTGTACTAATCTCTATTCCGAGCCTGAATGTTCTGCCTGCTCATGTAACAAGTGTTGTATTTCATGTTATATATTTACACAACATCAGAACAGTTCCCATGTCTGATATTAGTGTACATTCCTTTTGGTGGTGTAAGTGCCCTTTTTAATGTCGCACACTTCCTTCTCCTGTGTTCCCCCCATAAGCATCCCCTGCCTTCTTACATCTTCCCTGTCTACCCTGTCTACTTTACACATGTAGAAGAGGTAGGTTACAGTGAAATTGTCCCATGGAAATCATTATCAATCCTTCCTAATATTGAGTAGTGCCCCATTTTGCCCTCAGAACAGTCTCAAATCGTCAGGGCATGGACTCTACAAGGTGTCGAAAGCATTCCATAGGCCCATGTTGACTCCAATGCTTCCCACAGTTGTGTCAAGTTGGCATGATGTCCTTTAGGTGTGTAGTATTCTTGATACACACAGGAAACTGTTGAGCACGAAAAACCCAGCAGCGTTGCAGTTCTTGACACACTCATACCGATGCGTCTGGCACCTACTACCGTATCCCGTTAGTAGGTGTCCCTGTACCCCGGCATTTAAATATTTTCTCTTGCTCATTCACCCTCTGAATGGCACACATACACAATCCATGTCTTAATTGTCTCAAGGCTTAAACATCCTCCTTTAACCTGCCCCCCCCCCTCTTCATCTACACTGATTGAAGTGGATATAGCAAGTTACATCAATAAGGAACCATAGCTTTCACCTGTATTCACCTAGTCAGTCTATGTTATCCTTTTTGGGATAAGGGGCAGCATTTTCACTTTTGGATGAATAGCGTGCCCAGAGTGAACTGCCTCCTACTCTGTCCCAGATGCTAATATATGCATAGTATTATTAGTATTTGATAGAAAACACTCTGAAGTTTCTAAAATTGTTTGAATGATGTCTGTGAGTATAACAGAACTCATATGGCAGGCGAAAACCTGAGAAAAATCCAACCAGGAAGTGGGACATTGAGGTTTGTAGTTTTTCAAAGCTTGGCCTACCGAATACACATTGAGTTCTGTGTGTATGTGTGGACATGAAGCTAGTGTTAGGGTTAGGGTCATGGTTAGGGATAGGCGCACTAACTACCAGATACTGTTTGAATAACGCTTTCACTTCCAATAGAATGCAAATGATGTGGTCATAAATAAAGGAGTGTATCAAAACAGATGCTTGAGTATGATGCATCCAGTATAGTTAGTTAGTATAGTAAATGATAAATAAACCAATGGCATTGTGCCAGATGTAATGATAAATGAACGCCTCCTCATGTGCCATTTCCAGGTTTGAGGTTAGCTTCAATATCTACTTTGTGGTATTCTGGGTCCATGACAAATGGTGTCCATTGTTCAATTTCACCATATCATGCCCTGACCAAACAGGGTAGGCAAACATGGCCTGAGATTGAAATGACCTTATCACACAGAAATGGATTTGCCAACAAATACATTTGAATGTGTGCGATTGTGTTGGACATGGTGCTAGGACTGGCGTAAAGAGTTGTACAACTTGTACATCAGGTTAGCCTTTGCAATAAGTAGGCTACATTAGCTATATAAGCCTACACACTGACAGCCTACAGTATACTATCATGTTATGAAACGACTTCTGTGAATGTAGGTCAGGCTAGTCTCATAATACCACTCTCACATAAACAAGTGATGTTATGGTGTGAAGATAGTGTGATTATAACAGCAGCTTTTCATAGGACTTTTCCTTGAAGACAGCAGGGTTGTCTCTGCTCCCTAGTGAGGGGAGGGACAGTACAGTGTACTCTGCTGGTATGTCTGGCAGTGGATCTGGAGGTATGCTGGCTACGCCAATCAAAGACCAAAGTTGACAACTCCATGCAGAGACAGCTATCTATTACCACACTCATTTGGGAGTTTATTTTACAAGGTCATCTCAACAACAACAAAGATAATAATAATACATTACGTATTGCAAATAAGAAAATATTACATGGATAACATCAATATGTACGTTTTGTTATTTTCTCATCGTTACCCACTGCATGTGGATGATAAACATAATTCACTGGAAACTTCCAATGACTCAACTATCATTATCCCACAACAGAGGAAACATTCTTATTTCCTTATATTCTTACTCTGAGAAACAAGCATTCTTATTGGACAGGATTAAGAGTTTCAAAACGTTGGTTCCTGTTTTATTATTCGTTCTGAAGGTGAACCTGGTCTCAATCAATGTTCTCCTCTGTCCTTCCCATCATCTGTAGCCTTATAGCGCCCCTCCTAGGGATCAAGAAGGAACAGCAGTCCCAAACAGAGGACCAGTCCTAAAACTCCAGTCAGCCTCACTGTTTCAGATCCTGATACTGTGGGTCCTGAATGAGGGAACAATAACATGACTTCAGTCTGGGATGTTGGAGATGATGGAAACTGTCTAAAACAGTATTTTACCATGTAGTACGCAGGTCTTCTAGCTAGGTTAAAAAACAAAGCATTTCGATTGAAATATTTAGATTTAACAGTACCTACAACTGGGTTTAAGCATAAGTTAATACATTTTGTATCCAGATAACTTGGTGATAATAGTGTAGGAATATTTTACGAGGGATATTATTATATAAGTCGAAGTGTAGTGTAGTTTTACAGTATGGTGAATCAGTTCGTTGGAATTGTGATAATCAATGACTATCTACCTTTATGCATGGCTGAATGAATGTGGTCAGTTCACCATTAAATCTGCCAAAGAGTAATCAGTCTCCATCCTGGGTTTGTCTAGAGAGTCATTTCTTTACGATCTAAAAAACCCTCAAACAATCACAAAACTGCCATTGCAAGAATTGATTCTGCAGTGAAGCTTAATTTGATCAAACATTAAAACGGGAGTGACTACCTGTGACCTTCACTGTCTTGGAGGCCTCTGCAGAGCGTCCAGCTGCTGTGTTCTCCACCACACAGGTGAAGTTCTGGACTGTACCAGGTACCGACGGGATCCATTTCAGGATATTCTTCCTCACGGAGAAGTAGGCGCTAGTAAGGATACCCCCCCTCAATGGCCAGCGGATGGAGCAGTCCAGGTCGACAGTGCAGTTCACCTGGCAGGTAAAGGTGTATTCCCTCCCAGGCAACACTGTGTCAGGGCCACTGATACTAACACTCCAATGATCAACTGTCAGTCAGCAAAGGAAGAAAATGTATATTTTGTTGAAGGAAAATTCGACAGGATCACCCATATTCACTGATTCTCTCAAATGAAGCGTAGGCGTTACATCTTATACTCACAGTTTAGCAGGTAGCCCAAGCTTATGACCTTGCTTTCAGCCATGTTTGCCATGGTCACCTCGCACTGATAGAAGCCACCATCAGAGGGCAGCAGGGAGTTGAAGTGGAGGGAGGTGTTGTGTTCCAACAGGTTTATCCTGGCGTCTGGAGCTACAACCTGGCCGTCTTTGTACCAAAGCACTGGCAGGCCTGGGAAGGAGCCGCTACAGTCCAGGCTGAAGGACTGGTTGAGAATGGGGAGAGAGAGCTGTGGGCTGGGCCTCACGGACACTGAGCCTGGAACACACAAAAGGGAGATTCAGAGGTGTGATTGGTGGGACGGTTAGGGTTAGGAATCTGAGGCATATTCAATCCGGGCAGAAAGCTGGTTTTCCATATTGTCACGGCCCCTCCTCTGCATTGCAGGGGCGGTTCCTCCTGAAGGCAGAGGAGGGTCGTTAGTGATTGGAGCCACCTGGGCTCAGGGTATTTAAACTGCTTCACTAACCACTCGTCTCTCTCTCTGCTCCTCCAGGTATGATCCTGTTTTGTTTGTTCCTTTGTAGTTTTACTTAGTTTTCACTCAGTCAAATTCACACACACAGATTCACGCATCCCTGCACTTTACATACACACTACATTATGATACTTTCACACCTCATTCCTTTTTCTTTAAAGTTAATAGTTTTGGTTTATAATAAAGAACCTTTTTGACTGGCCTATACCTGTTCGTGTCCCCTCATTTTTGCCACAGGCTATGAGACGGCCTGTGACAATATGAACTGAGTTCGGTCGGTCATTGTGGTAAATAAAGTTAGATGCCAATCGCTATATAAAGACCAAAGAGGAAAAAGCCTGGAAGGTGGAGAGATGACTAGAAATGATTCAGTTGATAATTTTATGTGTGTATTAATTGTAGAGGACCTTGTGCATTTCAGGTAAAATAACAACTCAACATTTATATCCCAGGACAAATTAGCTGGAAAAAGCAAGCTAGCTAAATAGGGCAAATTAGCTAGCAACTCCAAGCTAGCTAGCTAAATTGCCATAAATGTTTATTTGGTTCAGAGTTTGTTTTGATACTTCAACCTGCGTGTCGTGATCGTGTTCAGTGTGGGAGGACAAAATGAATTTGCGCACTATGGCGCACGTGCACGGCCAAGATTGTGGTTATGCTCTTTGACCTCCCACTCTCTGTGTTGACCGCAGTACACTGCAGCTCCACAATGCGGTCCAGACCTTCTGGGGTCCAGGTAAACACACTCCCATTGAAAGTGCGCCCCTTCAGCAGCCAGGTGTAGGTGCATCCTGGGATGCAGTTGGAGGTACAGGTGAAGGTCGTCTTGTATACCATCTCTCACCCGACCCAAGCCCATGTCGCAATATTATAACAAAATAACAAACACAATGCCAAACACTATGATACTAAACATATAGTAAAATGTGTCTCTATATAATTGCGAGTTAACATAATTCCTTTGGTAGTAATGATAAGAGATTAGAGGTAGTCTTTGATGATTTCAGGTAGTTGGATACTCACTAGGATTAGGAGATGCTGCTGAGACACTGGTAGGATCAAGGCCTCCTGGAGATATATATGAGAGAGAGAGGGGGGGAGAGAGAGACAGAGGCAGAAAGGACGAGGAAAGATAGAGACTTCATTAAAGCGGCAATCAGCAGTAAAAACAAAAACAAAGTTGAAGCCCCACCCCTGGATCAGTAAAAAACAGAGGGATGGGGCTGGAGATATCAAACCACTCTAATTCATAGACAGAGCTATGGATGTAAGGACTGATCATCCAAGATATCGAAATTATAGTTGTGACCATGTTGTGAGGCTATACAGTTTGTTTGCATTTGCATTTTTTAAACATTGGATTAAAACAAGCTTATTTGTGCGGTTCTGATGGGGAACGACAGCTGAACTAAGCTCATGA